>NW_025048306.1:0-227405 GCF_018831695.1 Puntigrus tetrazona | reverse complement strand
TTACTTGAACTTCTTTTATAGGACATAGGACATAGGACATAGGACATATATATATATATATCATTTACTTTTAGATAACCTTTGACATCATATATATATATATATATATATATATATATATATATATATATATATATATTGCAAATCTCATATAATATAGATGCCTGAAATTCACTTTTAGCAGTGATTTTAGGAGTCTTTTATGAAAAGTAGATTCTAGCCTAACAGAAAGATTTCAATTAGTAAATAATTGTTAAATATTAGGGATAGATTTTGATTTGACAATCATTGTACTTCTTGAACTAGTCAGTAAAACTGACATTTTCATTGTATTAAAACCACAAAGCATCATAATGTCTGAGCTGATCATAATGGATGGTTTCTACTTAGTCTTAAAATGTTTTTGGAAAATGTAGGACATTCTGCAAAATATAATTTTGTGTTCCAAAGAAGAAAAGTGAAATGACATCAGAGGCAAATAAATGATGAACAGAATTTTCACTTTCTTCCTCGAATTGTTTCCAATGCTCTGAGACAGAAAGCGAGATCGTATTGTGTGTGTGAGTGATATCTGAACAGCATTTCACAACTTCTGCTGGCTCCAGACTTATCTGCGCTCAGCTGTGTGCTGTTAATGGGCCAAAGGTAATGATCTCAGTTGAGCTGCTCTCACCCTTGATTGGTCCTTCCGGAGTAAGAGACAGCCAGCCGAGAGAGAAAGTGAGGTATCTGTAAAAACCCTTCAATTGAGTTCCAAAGATAGTTTGGGAGGAGACAATGCTGATATAATTCCACCAATCACGACAAAGGACATGTAAAATGCCTCTCACACTCAATTTGACAATTCTTCTGACGTTCCTCCGTCTCACCTCCTCCTTTAATTGTAATTCAGCCCAGGGGAGAAACTTTAAGTTGGACGGAGTTTCATGCTCCATTGAGACACAAATCCAAATGTTTGTTCCGTTTCATTGCTTATTCTGATTGAAATGTGAACATTTTATCGTTCTGTCTAAACATGTTCATTTGAATACTTTAGAAATCTTTTTCCTTCCTCTCTGTCTTTGATTAAAGCTTAAATCTGGGGACACAGTAAGTAACATTAGTATGGCAAGGCAAGTTTATTTATATAGCATTTCATACACAATGGTAATTCAAAGTGTTTACAAAAGAGGAAATAAAATAATTACAAGATTTAAATAACAATAAAAGAAATTAAAATAAAATAAAAAAACACTGATTTAAGATAAATTGAATTTAAAGCAAAAAGAGATTGTTTTAAAACAGTTTAAAATAAAAGAAGCAAAGTAGCACAGTTCGACGCAGCACAGTGCCCATTCTGTAAATGCACAACTAAACAGATGAGTTTTGAGTCTGGATTAAAAAGTGACTAATGTTTCAGCACATCTGATCTCTTCAGGAAGCTGGTTCCAGAGGCGAGCAGCATAATAACTAAAAGCAGATTCTCCTTGTTTGGTGTGAACCTTTGGTATTTCTAACTGACTTGATCCTAGTGATCTGAGTGGTCTGTTAGGTGTATAAATAGTGATCATATCTGGTAATGTATTTAGGTCTCTAGTCCATTGAGTGATTTATAAATGAGTAAAAGTGCTTTAAAATCAATTTAAATGTCACTGGAAGCCAGTGTAAGGACCTGAGGACTGGTGTGATATGCTCTGATTTTTCTGGTTCAGTCAGGCATCCTGGCAGCAGCGTTCTGGATGAGCTGCAGCTGTCTGGATGGTCTTTTGGGAAGGCCAGTGAGGGAGACCATTACAATAGTCCACCCTGCTGGTGATGAAGGCATGGACTAGTTTCTCCAGGTCTTGCCTGGAGGTACAAAGCATCTTATTCTTGCAATATTTTTTGGGGTGATAGTACGCTGATTTAGTCACTGCTTTGACATGACAGCTGAAACTAAGGTCGGCTCCTAGAATCACACCAAGATTCTTGACTTGCCTTTGGTTGTTTTGACCCTTGAGTTAAGGTATGCATTCACCTTGTAAACTTCATCTTTATTTCCAAATGCAATGACTCTCAGCTTTTCTCCTTGTTTAACCGGAAGAAAATTTTGGCACATCCAACTGTTGATTTCATCAATGCATTGGCAGAGTGAGTCAATGGGGCTGTAGTCATTTGGTGATAAAGCTAGGTAAATTCTCTAAGTGTCGTCAGCATAGCTGTGATAGGCAATTTGATTCTTTCTCATTATTTGACTTAGTGGGAGCATATACAGGCTAAACAAGAGCGTGTGCAAGAATTGAGCCTTGTGGGACTCCGATGTCATGGACGTCCACTCTAGACTTATGCTCTCCTATACTCACATAATAACCCCTCCTCTAAATATGACCTGAACCAGTTTTAGAGCCATTTCAGAAAGCCTCACCCAGTTTTCCAGTCTGTCTAGAAGAATGTTATGATCGACAGTGTGAAAAACGCAGCACCAAGATCTAGTAGTACCAGCACTGATACTTTACCAGAACTAGAGTTTAGGCGTAATATCATTTATTATCTTAACTAACGCTGTCTCTGTGCTGTGGTGCGGTCTGAAACCAGATTGAAAATGATCCAGATAACCATTTGAGTTCAAGTAGCTGTTCAGCTGATTCAGAACTACCTTTTCAATGATCTTGCTTTATGACCGGAAGATTTGATATCGGTCTATAGTTACTCAATATACTGTTATCAAGATTTCTCTTTTCTAGGAGGGGCTTAACAACTGCAGCTTTCAGGCGTTTGGAAAAATCCCAGAAAGAAGTGGGATGTGTTCACCACTTCTAAGATGTCAGCTTTTAAACAGTCAAACACGCTTTTAAGAAAGGATGTGGGGAGTGTGTCAAGACAGCAGGTTGAGGATTTTAGGTGCTGTACTACTTCCTCCAAAGTTTTGCTATCAATTGCTTCAAGAACACACATAGTGACTCCTTTTTGAGATTGTGGTTGAATCTGACATATCTCTACATCATCTGATGTTTTAATTGCCTTTCTGATATTTTCGATCTTCTCAGAAAAGAATGAGGCAAACTCATTGCATTTGCTGTCAGAAAGCATTTCACTGGGAATCTGACTTGGGGGTTTGTCAGTCTCTCAACCGTAGCAAAAAGAGTGCGAGGTGTTGTTCAGGTTACTATTTATAAGGTTTGAGAAAAACTTCTGTCGTGCTGTAAGCTAATTCCACATTAAAAGCATGCAGGCTGTCTTTATAGATGCTATAGTGGATTTCAAGTTTTGTCTTCCGCCACGTCCGCTCCAGCCTTTCTGCATTGCCTTTTCATGATCTGCACTGCTGTTGATTTTCTCCAACATGACTTTTGTCTGCCAGTCTTCTTACTGACTTTCACAGGTGCAATGTCATCCATGACATTCTTAACTTTTGAGTCAAAGGACTCTAGGAGAAGATCAACGCCAGTCGGCAGAAATGCTTGGCATTGAAGAAACAGCCTTCATAAATAGCTTACACTTGTGTTCCTCATTAATGCATCTCTTTCTGACAGTGACAGATCTGGATTCAGTGGTAGCAGAGATCAATATATCAAAGAAAATACAGAAGTGATCAGACAGTGCTACATCCTTGATAACAATGGACGAAAGCTGTAAACCCTTACTAATGAGTAAATCTAGCGTGTGCCCATGGTAATGTGTAGGTCCATGCACATGCTGAATCAGCTCAAAAGTGTTTAAAACGGTTACAAATTCTTTTGTAGTTTTGATTTCTGCATTTTCTATGTGGATATTAAAATCCTGCAATCACAAAACAGTCAAATTCTGAACAAATCATTGATAACAATTCTGTGAACTCTTCAACAAAGGCTGGAGAATATTTTGGAGGCCTGTAATAATGATAAACAGGATGCGTGGAGCACCTTTCAACACAATCCCTAGATATTCAAAATGACAAGTACTGACCAAATGACAACTTGTTTGCACTGAAAGACATCTTTAAAGAGAGCAGTAAACACCCCTCTCTTGTCAACTCTGCAAACATTCATATAAGTGAAGTTGGGAGGGGCTGTTTCATTGAGCACTGTTGCACTGCAGCTTTCTTCAAGCCATGTTTCATTTAGAAACATAAAATCCAGATTGTTTGTAATTATTAAATCATTGATCACAAATGATTTGTTTTTTAGTGATCGAACATTTAATAATGCTAGCTTGATGGTAGTACTTTTTGTTTCTATAGAAGTCTGAGTTTGTTGTCTAATGGGCCTTGAATTAGATTTGTCAGCTGTACGCCTTGAAAAGGCCTTAGACTTTCTATCCTGTAATAAGACGGAGATAGTGAGAGACACACTGGGTTCCCGCTTGTTTTCTAAACATCCCTGAAAGTTTTTGCTGTAGTTGCGGGGACCCGAAACACATCACTGAGAGCTGTTATCAGTTGTTTTTGCTTTACCAGCTGCAGATGGAGGAGGGATGGCCTGGCGTTGTCGCAGCGTAACAAGAGCTCGCTGGAGGAGGGCGAGCTGGGCCCAGCGGCCTTGGAGGCGTGTGGTGCCCGCCAGTTTGTAGTTGATAACTGGGGGCTCACCAGCAAAGGAGGAGAGTCTGGTTTTAGCCACCAGTTCCTCCATTTTTTGTGAGAAGCTGAGAAGTGGCGATGCTTGAGAGAGGGATAATGTCTCTGTAAACAGAGCATTGGTGTTTCAGTGGCAGAATTATGCTGTCCTGGCTTCCCCTGGCTGATTACCAGAGAGTCGTCCTTCGGCTCTGAGTCCTGGAGCCGTTGTTGTGCGTCACATTGTGTCTGTGATGGGCTCTGCGGGCAGGGCTCAACGTGATAGTGTCCACAAACAGTGCTTGTTGTGGCTCTGTGGTGTTTTCAGTGTCCTTGTGGGATGTGTCGACCAGATGATGACTCTGAGGCTGATATGAAGTCCTGTCGTCATCCATACTTTGTCCAGGTGTGTGTGTGCCATTCATGTTGAGTGGACTGGCAGAGACTCTGCTGATGGATGACGGAGTGAAAATAGATGTTGTCCTTTAACACTCTACGCACCAAGTTTGTTTGGGTGAAGGCCATCCAGTTTAAACAGTTGTCTGTGTCCCCAGAACAGATTGAAGTTGTCGATGAAGTTGACTCTTTTTGACTGCAGGTTCTTTTGTAGCCAAGTATTCAGTCCAAGCAGCCGTGAAAACATGTTTGTTCCCCTTGCTGGGAGTGGTCCACTGATGAACGACTGGACTTCAACTCTTTGAAGTGTTTCGATAAGTTCACTGGAAGTCCTCTTCAGGAGTTCTGATTGCTCTTTACGAATGTCATTCTTCCCTACATGGATGATGACTCGTTTTGCAGTCTTGTGCTTCATTAGAACGTTCTGAAGTCCATAGTTTACATCAGAGACGGTCGCTTGAGGAAAGCAGCATGTAGTTGTCGTTCTGCTCCTGACGTTTCTGATAATGGAGTCTCCGACTATCAGAGTTCTGGGCTCGGCTGCTCTGTGATCTGAACGCCGCTGTCTGCTCGACCTTTGAGCGCCTGTTTGTAGCGGTGTTAGCTACTGGCTGATATGACTCCCCTGCTCAGTCACTTTCGGGATTCCTCACCCAAATTCGTTAAAGATTCAAATCTGTTCTCGAGCTGTACAGGGGTGGTAAAATACCAGTTTTTCAATCCTTCTCATAGCCATGTCTGGGGTAGATGATGCCACAGCGGCAATATGAGATACTCGTGACAGTCTGATGTCTCGAGTGCCTTTGGGTCTCGCTCCTGTCTTTGCCACTGATTTGTGTGTTGATCAGCTTTAGCTTGATTCGCTACATTTGTATACTGTTGAGATTGATTTGATTCACAGGACTCACCGGCTATGGGCTGAGGGGGTCCGTGATGATCTGCTGTGTGATCTGCTTGTTTTGGGAGTCCAGCAAGTAACTTCGTTTCAAGAGCCACAATCCTTTGTAGCAGTCTGTGGCAGTTTGTGCAGCAAGTAGATTCCAGAAGAGGCATTTTCTTTCTTGTTTGTTGAAGATAGGAAGCTGTGTTTTCCGCCTCCGGAATGTAAGCTGCTAGCAGCGGGAGGCAGATAATCTAGTTCTTCAGAGTAGCTATTATTGCAATCCCGAAAGTTTTTGCCAAATATGTGTTGTTTGAGCACTGTGCTATATGCTGAAGTTAAAACTTAGTAAAATCAGAAAAAAAAGTAGATAAAAGTAGATAAAAGTAGATAAAAAGAAGCAAAGCTCGAGCAGTAAGCAAGAGCGTCGAATAGTCGCAAGCCGGAAGCAGGAAACCCCATTAAATGAATAGTCGTTCACCAAAAATGAACATTGACACACTTATGTCATTATAAACTGTATGTATTATTTCATAATGCAATGGAATGTGATATGTAACTATTTTACATTTACAAGGACACTAAAGCTTAAAAACATTAGGCTATAAAATATTTTAGGCATGATATTTATTTGCTATTTAGGCTTTAATATCTCTTAGAACGACAGATCAATAAAATGGTAGAATGAACGGATGGACATGAGTGAATCATTGAATCATTCACTCCGCTCTAAGATTCGATTCAGGCTGTTTGGAAATTTGGCGGTTTCTGTAAGTTTACTCTGAGTTGTTTTCATCGATGACACGGTGGCGCTATGTAACTATAGTTGACTTAAATCTTTTTGAATAATACATTTCAAGATCTGCTTATTTTTTGTGATTTGAAGTCGCTGTTTGTTTAGGGTCGACGCGTTTTCTCACGATTATTTCGTGATATCATTATTTACTGACTATCAATGCTGACTCTGCCATGTTTCCAAACTCATTTACAGTCACATGCTTTGAAGCCTACTACCTTAAAGCTGTTTGGTAGAGATTAACAGCGGACTGTGTGTAACATACTATGATGTAAAATGAACACACCGAACAGCAAGCCATGTTCAGTTGCACCTGAACGTTCTGTTATTATTATTATTATTATTATTATATTATTATTATTATGACATCATGTTTTGAAAAACAGTTGTGTTGTAATCTTTACTCTGTTTTAGCCATGTTGCCATGGTAATGGACATTAACATTAACAAGGTAAGTGCAGTAAACAAAAATTTATTACGATATAAAATCGCTATTTTTTTCCTTGTACACAATAAAATCAGTGCATTTCTGATGTTGGTCTTCTATGTCTCTTTTTCTACTTTATACTTTATCTACATACCACTGTTTGAGCCTTTACATCATGTAAATGTGGGTTGTATAACAACATCCAACTAATAGGCAGGTTCAGTAACCCAAATGTTTATTACAAAATAAAATCAAATTTGTTCATTCAAAAGCATAAAATCTGTGTATTTCTGAGACTTCTGTATTTTTCTACATTTCATCTACATGCCACTGTTTGAGTTTTTACCGTGGTAAATATGGATGACAACCTTAAATTAACAAGGTATGTTGGCCTTCTGTGTCTATTTCTATATTTCATTTAAATGCTCTGTTTATGTCTTTACGTGGTAAATGTGAGTAAGTTACTAACATTAACTGAACAAGGTAATTTCAAAAAAAAACAAACATTCACTATAGTATAAACCAATAATTTTTCTAATTTGTATACACCATGTTCAGTTGCATCTGAACATTCTATTATTGTTACTATGACATCATGTTTTGGAACACAGTTGTGTTGTAATCTTTACTCTGTTTTAGCCACGTTGCCATGGTAATGGACATTAACATTAACAAGGTAAGTGCAGTAAACAAAAAATGTATTACGATATAAAATCGCTATTTTTTCGTTATATACCATAAAATCAGTGCATTTCTGATACTGGTCTTCTGTGTCTCTTTTTATACTTTATACTTTATCTACATACACTGTTTGAGACTTTACCGCGGTAAATGTGGGTTGTATAACAACATCCAACTAACAAGGCAGGTTCAGTAACCCAAATGTTTATTACAAAATAAAATAAATTTTTTTTCATTCAAAAGCATAAAATCTGTGTATTTCTAAGACTGTATGTCTTTACGTGTGGTAAATGTTGATGACAACATTAAATTAACAAGGTATGTTGAATAACCCAATTGTTCAATGCAATACAAAGTTTCAATGCATTTAATTTCAACGCACTACAACATCTGTATTTCTGATAATGGTCTTCTGTGTCTCTTTCTACATTTCATCCTCATGCCACTGTTTGAGTTTTTACCGTGGTAAAAGTGGATGCCAACGTTGAATTAACAAGGTATGTTGAATAACCCAATTGTTCAATGCAATGCAAAGTCTCAGTGCATTTAATTTCAATGCACCACATAATCAGTGTATTTCTGATACTGGTCTTCTGTGTCTCTTTATATATTTCATCTACATGCCACTGTTCGAGTTTTTACCATGGTAAAAGTGGATGACAACATTAAATGAACAAGGTATGTTGAATAACCCAATTGTTCAATGCAATATAAAATCTCAATGTATTTAATTTCAATGCAATACAAAATCATTGTATTTCTGATACTGGTCTTTTTCTCTGCTTCAATCTCTCCATCTACATGCCACCGTTTTTGTCTTTACCGTGGTAAACGTTGATGACAACATTAAATTAACAAGGTATGTTGAATAATCCAATTCTTTATTGCAATACAAAGTTTCAATGCATTAATTTTCAATGCACTACAAAATCTGTGTATTTCTGATACTGGTCTTATGTGTCTCTTTGTATGTTTCATCCACATGCCACTGTTTGAGTTTTTACCGTGGTGAAAGTGGATGACAACATTAAATTAACAAGGTATGTTTAATAGTCTAAATTTTCAATGCAATCCAAAGTCTCAATGCATTTAATTTCAATGCACCACAAAATCTGTGTATTTCTGATACTGGTCTTTTTTTCTCTGCTTCAATCTCTCCACCTACATGCCACTGTTTCAGTTTTTACCGTGGTGAAAGTGGATGACAACATTAAATTAACAAGGTATGTTGAATAACCCAATTGTTCAATGCAATGCAAAATTTCAATGCATTTAATTTCAATGCACTACAAAATCAATGTATTTCTGATACTGATCTTTTTTTGTCTGCTTGAATCTCTCCATCTACATGCCACCATTTATGTCTTTACCGTGGTAAATGTTGATGACAACATTAAATTAACAAGGTATGTTGAATAACCCAATTGTTCAATGCAATACAAAGTTTCAATGCATTTAATTTTCAACGCACTACAACATCTGTGTATTTCTGATAATGGTCTTCTGTGTCTCTTTCTATATTTCATCTACATGCCACTGTTTGACTTTTTTTACCGTGGTAAAAGTGGATGACAACAATAAATTAACAAGGTATGTTGAATAACCCAATTGTTCAATGCAATGCAAAATCTCAATGCATTTCATTTCAATGCACCGCAAAATCAGTGTACCTCTGACACTGGCCTTCTGTGTCTCTTTTGTATTTCATTTAGATGCATCTGTTTATGTCTTTACCGTGGTAAATGTGAGTAAGTTACTAACATTAACTGAACAAGGTAATTTCAGAAAAAAAACCCAAACATTCACTATAGTATAAACCAATATTTTTTCTAATTTGTATACACCATGTTCAGTTGCACCTGAACATTCTATTATTGTAATTATGACATCATGTTTTGGAACACAGTTGTGTTGTAATCTTTACTCTGTTTTAGCCACGTTGCCATGGTAATGGACATTAACATTAACAAGGTAAGTGCAGTAAACAAAAAATGTATTACGATATAAAATCGCTATTTTTTTGTTATATACCATAAAATCTGTGTATTTCTGATACTGTTTTTTTTTCTCTGCTTGAATCTCTCCATCTACATGCCACCATTTATGTCTTTACCATGGTAAAAGTGGATGCCAACGTTGAATTAACAAGGTATGTTGAATAACCCAATTGTTCAATGCAATGCAAAGTCTCAATGCATTTAATTTCAATGCACTACAAAATCAATGTATTTCTGATACTCGTCTTCTGTGACTCTTTATATATTACATCCTCATGCCACTGTTTATTTTTTTTCCCGTGGTAAAAGTAGATGACAACATTAAATTAAGAAGGTATGTTGAATAACCCAATTGTTCAATGCAATGCAAAGTCTCAATGCATTTAATTTCAATGCACCACAAAATCTGTGTATTTCTGATACTGATTTTTTTTTCTCTGCTTCAATCTCTCCACCTACATGCCACTGTTTCAGTTTTTACCGTGGTAAAAGTGGATGACAACATTAAATTAACAAGGTATGTTGAATAACCCAATTGTTCAATGCAATGCAAAATTTCAATGCATTTAATTTCAATGCACTACAAAATCAATGTATTTCTGATACTGGTCTTTTTTTTGTCTGCTTGAATCTCTCCATCTACATGCCACCGCTTATGCCTTTACCGTGGTAATTGTGGATGACAACCTTAAATTAAGAAGGCATGTTGAATAACCCTAATGTTCAATGCAATGCACTTGTTAATTTAATGTTGTCAAGGGTTATTAACAAGGAATGTTGAATAATCCAATTGTTCAATGCACTACAAAATCAATGTATTTCTGATACTGTTTTTTTTTTTTGTCTGCTTGAATCTCTCCATCTACATGCCACCGTTTATGTCTTTACCATGATAATGCAATGCAAAGTCTCAATACATTTAATTTCAATGCACCACAAAATCTGTGTATTTCTGATACTGGTCTTCATGCGTCTCTTTTTTATTTCATCTACATGCCACTGTTTGACTTTTTACCGTGGTAAAAGTGGATGACAACATTAATTTAACAAGGTATGTTGAATAACCCTAATGTTCAATGCAATGCAAAGTCTCAATGCATTTCATTTTGATGCACTACAAAATCAATGTATTTCTGATAAATCTTTTTGTGACTCTTTATATATTTCATCCTCATGCCACTGTTTGAGTTTTTACCGTGGTAAAAGTGGATGCCAACGTTGAATTAACAAGGTATGTTGAATAACCCAATTGTTCAATGCAATGCAAAGTCTCAATGCATTTAATTTCAATGCACCACAAAATCTGTGTATTTCTGATACTGTTTTTTTTTTCTCTGCTTGAATCTCTCCATCTACATGCCACCATTTATGTCTTTACATTTACATTTACATTTAGTTATTTTGCAGACGCTTTTATGCAAAGCGACTTACAATTGAGAGTACAACAGCGATTCATTTTTTGAGAGACAAACAGACAGAGTAAGTGCTTATAACACCCAGTCACAGGGAGTGTTCAAATTAGTACATGCCAGAAGGGAAGGAATAAACAAGGGGGAGGAGAAGTGAGACAGAGACATTGAGAGTATATATATATATATATATATATATATATATATATATTTTTTTTTAATGATGAGGTCAGGTATTGCTGAAAGATGTGAGTTTTCAGCAGTTTCTTAAAGATTGACAGAGATCCAGCATTCCGGATATGCGGGAAGATCGTTCCACCAGCCAGGAACAGAGAACGAGAAAGTTCTGGAGAGTGATTTCAAGCCTCTTTGAGATGGTACCACTGCGTCGCTTGCTAGGAGATCTCAGACTTCTAGACAGCGTGTAGATTTGTAATAGTGAGTGGAAGTAGACCGGTGCCGAGTCTGTGGTTGTTCTTTATGCAAGCATCAATGTTTTGAACTTGATGCGAGCTGCAATCGTAGCCAATGTAAGGAGATAAAGAGAGGTGTAACATGGGTTCTCTTGGGCTCATTGAATACCAGCCGTGCTGCTGCATTCTGAATCATTTGTAGAGGTTTTATTGTGTTTGATGGAAGTCCAGCCAGAAGAGCATTGCAGTAGTCCAGTCTAGAAATGACAAGGGCCTGGACAAGTAGCTGTGCAGCTTGCTCTGTTAGAAAGGGCCTGATCTTTCTGATGTTGTGTAATGCAAACCTGCAGGATCGAGCAGTCTTTGCAATGTGATCTTTGAAGGTTAGTTGGTCATCGAGGATTACACCATGATTTCTGACTGAGGTTGATGGGGTAATTGACGAAGAACCTAGCTGGATGGTGAAGTCATGCTGTGTAGTTGGAGTGGCAGGCAATACAAGCAGCTCAGTCTTTGTCAGGTTGAGCTGTAGGTGGTACTCTTGCATCCATGCCGAGATGTCCGCCAGGCAACCCGAGATCGAGTAGCTACCGTTGGATCGTCTGGATGAAAAGAGAGGTAGAGCTGTGTGTCATCGGGCGTAGCAGTGGTAGGAGAAGCCGTGAGCCTGTATGATGGGGCCCAGTGATGTAGTGTAAATGGAGAAGAGAGGGGTCCAAGAACCGATCCCTGAGGAACCCCAGTGACCAGTTGATGTGCTGTGGATACTTCTCCTCCCAGGCCACCCTAAAAACCTACCAGTGAGATAGGATTCGAACCAACAAAGTGGGATCCCAGAGATGCCCAGTGATGAGAGGGTAGACAGCAGGATCTGATGATTCACAGTGTCAAAAGCAGCGGATAGATCCAGCAGAATGAGAACTGATGATTTGGATTCAGCTCTTGCAGTCCGCAGGGCTTCCGTGACTGAGAGCAGCGCAGTCTCAGTTGAATGGCCGCACCTGAAACCTGATTGGTTATGGTCCAGTTTGATGTTTTGCAGAAAGAAACAGTGATACCTGGTTGAAAACCACTCTTTCAAGTGTTTTCGCTATGAATGGAAGAAGAGAGACTGGCCTGTAGTTATCAGTAAGGGAAGTGTTTAAAGTGGGCTTTTTGAGCAGTGGGGTTACCCAAGCCTGCTTAAATGCTGTGGGGGAAGGTGCCTGTGAGGAGAGATGTGTTGATGATGTGCTTGGAGTGCCAGCAAGACTGTGGGGGAGATTGCTTGCAGAAGATGAGAGGGTATGGGGTCCTAGCGGACATGTTGTTGGATGGCTGGAGAGGAGAAGTTTGGATACTTCTGCCTCAGTGAGGGAGCAGAAGGAGAAAGTGGAGGAATCGGTAGTCGATGTGGTTGGTTGAAGGTTGTGCGTTGGGGGGGCTGAGAACTGGCTACTGATCGCTTTTGTTTTGTTTGTAAAAATGTGGCAAAATCGCCAGGTGATATTGAGGTGGTGGGAGGTGGTGGAGGGGATAGAGCAGGGAGTTAAATGACGGAAGAGCTTACGTGTGTCTGAAGTGTTGTTGATCTTGTTTTGGAAGTATGATGATTTGGGCAAAGTGGATTTCGCCAGAGAAGGAAGAAAGCAAAGTCTGATACCTGCTCAGGTCTGACAGATCTTTAGATTTGCGCCACTTTCTCTCCGCTGCCCTGAGTTTGACCCGATGCTCACGGAGAACATCAAACAACCAGGGGCTAGAGGAGGCAGTCCGTGCTGGCCTGGAGGAGAGAGGGCAGATGTCATCTAGACAGGAGGTTAGAGTACTGAACAAGGTATCTGTAGCTGCATTCACATCCAAAGAAAAGAAATGGGTAGGTGAGGGAAGGGAGGAGGACACAGCAGAGGAGAGATGGAAGGGAGAAAGGGAACGAAGGTTACGTCGGAAAGTAACCGGTATAGGGGTTGGTTGCACAGAGATAGGAAAATGCAGTTTAAATGTAAGAAGGAAATGGTCAGAGATGTGAAGCGGTTGTACTGAAATGGTGTCTGCAGTACAACTGCGTGTGTAAATTAAATCAAGCTGGTTGCCTGATTTGTGGGTGCTTGTCGTGATAAGGCGTTTGAGGTCAAATGAAGCTAGAAGTGAATGGAAGTGCGTAGCGTAAGGTTTGTCAAAATGAATGTTGAAGTCCCCGAAGAGTAGGAGTGGAGTGCTTCTGCCTCTGTAAAAGATGACAATAATCCATCCAGCTCCTCTAGGAAGGTGTCTAGAATATGTCCAGGGGCGGTGAGATTACCACTATGTGGAATTTTGTCGGAGTAGTAACTGTGATAGCATGAAATTCAAAAGAGATGTAATTACATACAAGTGAGTGGGTTGAATATTTCCAATTGTTTGGGATGAGCAGACCAGTGCCCCCACCCCTGCCAACCTGACGAGGTGTGTGTGAGAAAGAGTGATTGTAGGCTAGAGCTGCTGGGGTTGCTGAGTCTTCTGGACGAATCCAAGTCTCCGTCAATCCCAGAATGTTGAGTGAAGAATGTAAAGAAAAAGCAGAAATGAAGTCAGCTTTGTTGACAGCTGACTGGCAATTCCACAGACCAACAGAGAAAGATAGGGGTTTAGTAGAGGATGTAGGCACAGAGCGTAGGTTAGTAGGAGTGCATTGTCGTCTGCGTGTGTTGTTAGGGCGAGGTCGAGAGACAACCGGAATGAGTTGGAGACACATGATAGAGGTAGAAAAGAGGAAGTGAAGATGTGTAAGAGAATGAAGGAAAATGTACTTAAGTGCGTTGCTCAGTTAAAGTCGCGCAGGAAAAGTCGTATGTCTTTACTCTCGTAGTCTTCACAAGAGGAGACTGAACGCGAGCCCTGGACGCTTCCGCTGACGCTTTCGCGCCAGCGCACACTCAACAAATAAATACAAAGTGCATGCAGTGGAAACAGCGGAAAGCTAGTTCTAATTTGCCCAGGCAGTAGCCAATCAGGAGGTCGATCAGGAAAAACGAAACTAACGCCTTCACACTTAAGTGCTCTTAATAGCTCAGATGCAAACAATTTACAACCATTTAAAGTACAGCACAACTAAACTACACACTACAAATAAGTAGGGAAACGCAAATATTCTCTCCAAACAGAGAGAAATAATTTGAACAACACACAGCAATAGGTATAAAAGACTTACGCGCTGGTGTCCTTCTCTTCTAGCCTGAAATCGCTTCTCTCTCTGCTTGAATCTCTCCATCCACATGCTACTGTTTGAGTTTTTACCGTGGTAAAAGTGGATGACAACATTAAATTAACAAGGTATGTTGAATAACACAAATGTTCAATGCAATGCAAAGTCTCAATGCATTTAATTTCAATGCACCACAAAATCTGTGTATTTCTGATACTGTTTTTTTTCTCTGCTTGAATCTCTCCATCTACATGCCACCATTTATGTCTTTACCGTGGTAAATGTGGATGACAACATTAAATTAAGAAGGTATGTTAAATAACACAAATGTTCAATGCAATGCAAAGTCTCAATGCATTTAATTTCAATGCACCACAAAATCTGTGTATTTCTGATATTCGTCTTCTGTGTCTCTTTGTATGTTTCATCCACATGCCACTGTTTGAGTTTTTACCGTGGTAAAAGTGGATGACAACATTAAATTAAGAAGGTATGTTGAATAACCCAATTGTTCAATGCAATGCAAAGTCTCAATGCATTTAATTTCAATGCACCACAAAATCTGTGTATTTCTGATACTGGTCTTCTGTGTCTCTTTGTATGTTTCATCCACATGCCACTGTTTGAGTTTTTACAGTGGTAAAAGTAGATGACAACATTAAATTAAGAAGGTATTGTGACGAACGTCCCGAGCAGCCATCAGCGTCGCCCTGGTAAACAACGAGGAGCACATGCATGCACTCATTACAGGCTGACCGGTCTCAGCTGTCGCTCATCAGCGGGCCAGGATAAAGGCTACGCGCATGCTGTCAGTGAGCTTTGCCTCCATGACTCTTGTCCCCCGCAGAAAGCAGTGTGTAGACTGGTCAGCCGGCACCCCACGGCACGCACTTCACTCTGCACCACGAAGAAAGAGAACGAGCACCGGAGCACGCGTATCCCACGGACCGGCACTTTCACCCGTACTTCTTTTGTCATTTTTTTGCTTTCTGAATAAAATCCACCTCCGGGATTTTCACTTGAGCCCTCCTTGCTGTGTGTTTCTTCACCCCGTCACACTGGTGGAGAATGCGAGCAAGAGTGTGAAGAAACACCGGCAAGTGATCTAAATCGCTTCCTTATATATATTTTTTTTCTCTGCCCCCCTTTTAGTTTACCACGTGGTGTAGCGCTCCTCCCCCGCCATGGAGGAACTGATACAACGGCTCACTGAGGTTAGCGTCCTCCAGCAACAAATCATGGAGCACTTGGCTACTCGACAGGGCGAAGCGGAGCGGGAGCTCGCCGCCCTACGATCCGCCGCTGCCCAACAGATTCCGCTGCCGGACCCCCGAGCCCAAGCCACCAAACTGCTGCCGAAAATGTCCGCGGATGATGATCCAGAGGCGTACTTGAAAATGTTTGAGACTACAGCGAACGCAGAGGGTTGGCACCCCGAGGAGTGGGCGCGGATACTAGCCCCTCTTAATCGGGCGAGGCGCAGCGCATATTATTTCGCGCGCGTGCGAAGCGGCAGAAAGCTACCAAGAAGTGCGCCGAGAAATCCTCTCCCAACTCGGCCTCTCGCCGGTAGCCACGGCCCAACAGTTTCACAGCTGGGAGTATAACCCACGCCTTCCTGCCCGTGCGCAAGCAGCCGAGCTCACGCACCTCGCCCAACACTGGCTTCTAGACGGGTCCCCAACCACAGGTCAGGTGGTGGAGCGCGTGGTAGTGGATCGATTTTTGAGAGGCCTTACCCGCGCTCACAGACAGGGGTCAAAATGCGGAACCCAGCCACAACCAACGAGCTCGCCGAGGCAGTGGAACTGGCGGACGCGCCCAATATCGGGAGCCTGGGGGAGAGCTGCCTTTTCCCGGAGGTGGTCCAGGAGCGTGCGCGCCAGAGGCAGGTTGAGACCAGTCAGCAGGCCGGCGGTTCCCTCTCCACGTGATGAACCCATGCCAACGGAAGATCCGGCACCCCCTGCACCTGCATGGCTGGCCGGCTGCATCGTGCACCACGAGCCGCCCAAGGGGGCTCCGGAGGCCAAGGTCCAGGTGAACGGGAAATCCTTCCGGGCTCTGCTGGACTCGGGCAGCACAGTCACCCTGGTGCGCGCGAACATCCTGGCCCCCCTGCACGGAGGAGAAGAAGAAGAAACTCCTTCCCATCACCTGTGTGCACGGGGACACTCTGCAAGTTCTGGCTCAACGCGTTGATATCTCGGCCAAGCCAGGGACCTGGACAGTGCAAGTCGGGGTGGTGAAGGACCTACCAGTACCAATCTTGTTGGGAAGGGACTGGCCGGGATTTGATCACCTGCTCGCCGCCCCCACTCAGCCTGCCGACCCAGTGGGAACCGCCAACAACCACGGCCAGCCCGCGTGCCACGGACACGCCCGGCATTACTGGCGGCCTCAGACAGCGGAGAGAAGGAGAGACCCTCCCAGAGTTCTAACCTGTTTTTTGATGTGTTCCAACAGGTATCTGGGGGCTCATTCGCCAAGGCCCAAAAGGAAGACGACCGCCTTAAACACTGTTGGCCGCAAGTGCGCGTTGTAGAGGGACAGGACGTGCAGCCAAGGCCCCATCCTCTCCCACATTTTGTGGTGAAAAATGGCCTGTTGTACTGTGTCGCCCAGCGGAGGGGGGAGGAGAAGCTGCTGTTGGTTGTCCCAAAAACAAAGACTGAGGCAATATTAGAGCTGGCCCACTCCCATCCGATGGCGGACACCTTGGGCCGCCAACACGGGCGCAAAGAATTCCGGGACTGGTTTCACTGGCCAGGTCTCGATGCTGAGGTGAAATGGTTCTGCCAGGCCTGCCCGACGTGCCAGCTAACAACGACGCCGCACTCTTCCCCCAGTCATCTCATTCCGCTACCCATCATCGACGTGCCCTTCGAGCGCATCGGGATGGACCTAGTGGGGCCGTTGCCGAAGTCCGCCCGGGGACACGAACACGTGCTGGTTATCTTCGACTACGCCACCCGTTTCCCCAAGGCGGTACCCCTCCGGAAGGCCACTGCGAAGGTAATCGCCAAGGAGCTGTTCCTCCTCTTCAGCCGGGTCGGCATACCAGCCGAGATCCTGACCGATCAAGGTACCCCCTTCATGTCCCGGCTAATGGCTGACCTCTGCCGGCTGCTGCAAGTAAAACAGTTGAGGACCACGGTCTACCACCCACAGACGGACGGCCTGGTTGAGAGGTTCAACCAGACACTCAAACAGATGCTCCGAGATGTGGTGGCCGAAGACAGACGGGACTGGGACTTGATGCTGCCGTATATACTCTTCGGCATCCGGGAGGTTCCCAAGCCTCAACGGGGTTCACGCCCCTTCAAACTCCTCTTTGGCCGACAGCCTCGGGGCCTCCTGGACGTCGCCAAGGAGGCCTGGGAGCAGCAGCCGGCAGCCCATCGTACCGTTGTGGAGCACGTCAAGGAGATGAGGGACCGGATAGACCGCGTCATGCCATTAGTCCGGGACCACCTGTGTAAAGCTCAACAGGCCCAACAACGAGACTACAACCGGGCAGCCCAACCACGGGAATTCCAGCCTGGTGACAAGGTCTTGGTCCTCGTTCTTACGGCAGCCTGTAAGTTCCTGGCGACGTGGCAGGGGCCCTACACGGTAATGGAAAAACTCGGCCCCGTTACGTACCGAATACACCAGCCCGACCGTCGATGAGCCGACCAGATCTACCACGTCAACCTCCTCAAGAGGTGGAGAGGGAACGAGGGGCCAAGTCTCCGGCCTTGCGACTACCGGTCCCGTGGTTGTTGACACCAACCCCCATCTTTCGGCTGCCCAGAAGGGGGAGCTCCAGCACCTGGTCGGTCAGTTCTCGGACGCTTCTGCAACGATTTCCGCCGGTTGAACGAGGTCTCCGAGTTTGACGGGTACCCCATGCCCCGTGTGGACGAGTTGTTGGACTGACTGGGAAGGGCCCGGTACATCTCTACACTTGACCTGACAAAAGGCTACTGGCAGGTACCCCTCTCTAAGTCCTCAAGACCTAAAACTGCATTTTCTTCGGACTTCACGGGGCCCCCGCAACCTTCCAGCATATGATGGACGTTGTCCTCCCTCCCCATCAGAGCTACGCCGCGGCCTATCTGGACGACGTTGTCATCCACTCGGAGACCTGGGAGGACCACCTAGAGCGCTTGCGGAGGGTGCTGTCTGAACTCCGGAGGGCTGGGCTCACAGCCAACCCCAGGAAATGTCACCTGGCACTGTCTGAAGCAAGGTACCTGGGTTACCAAGTCGGGAGGGGCCTTATCCGGCACCAGGAAGACAAGGTGGAAGCGGTCAAGAATGCCCCGAGGCCCCTCACCAAAACCCAGGTACGAGCCTTTCTGGGGTTGGCGGGCTACTATCGTTGTTTTATCCCCAACTTCTCCTCTTTAGCCGCCTCCCTGACGGACCTAACCAGGAAGGGCAGCGGAGAAGATAAAGTGGACACCGAGACCGAGAGGCGTTCGGGAAGATCGAGAAGGCGCTAACATCGGAACCGGTCCTTCGAGTGCGGATTTCAGCTGCCCCTTTCTGTTACAGACGGATGCCTCCGTCACGGGGTTGGGGCAGTTCTCTCCCAAATCCGGGAGGCGAGGAGCATCCAGTCTTATACATCAGTCGAAGCTGTCCCCAGCCGAGAGAAACTACGCGGGCGGTAGAAAAGGAGGCCCTGGCCGTCAAGTGGGCGTCCTGGAGCTGCGGTATTACCTCCTTGTCCGAAGTTCACCCTCCTCACCGACCCGCCCCACTGCAATGGATGGCCGGGCCAAGAAACCAACGCGAGGGGTGACCTGGTGGTTCCTAGCGCTCCAGGACTTCAACTTTGTTGTGCGTCACCGAGCTGGAGCGGCGTAACGCCAATGCGGATGAGCCCTCTCGGATCTGGGCAGCTTTCGCGGAGGTCTGTCAGGGTCACCCCGCCCACCCGGCTTCTCCCTAACGGCACGTTTCATTTTCAGGACCAGGGCGACACTTAGGGGAGTGTGTGAGCGTCGAGCAGCCATCAGCGTCGCCCTGGTAAACAACGAGGAGCACGTGCATGCACTCATGACAGGCTGACCGGTCTCAGCTGTCGCTCATCAGCGGGACAGGATAAAAGGCTACGCAGCATGCTGTCAGTGAGCTTTTGCCTCCATGAACTCTAACGCTAACTCTAACGACTCTTCTCTTGTCCCCCGCAGAAAGCAGCGTGTAGACTGGTCAGCCCGGCACCCCACGGCACGCACTTCACTCTGCACCACGAAGAAAGAGAGCGAGCACCGAACACGCGTATCCCACGGACCGGCACTTTCACCCGTACTTCTTTTGTCATTTTTGCTTTCTGGAATAAAATCCACCCTCCGGGATTTTCACTTGAGCCCTCCTTGCTGTGTGTTTCTTCACCCGTCACAGTATGTTGAATAACCCAATTATTTAATGCAATGCAAAGTCGCAATGCATTTAATTTCAATGCACCACAAAATCTGTGTATTTCTGATACTGTTTTTTTTCTCTGCTTGAATCTCTCCATCTACATGCCACCGTTTATGTCTTTACCGTGGTAAATGTTGATGACAACATTAAATTAACAAGGTATGTTGAATAACACAAATGTTAAATGCAATGCAAAGTCTCAATGCATTTAATTTCAATGCACCACAAAATCTGTGTATTTCTGATACTGGTCTTCTGTGACTCTTTATATATTTCATCTACATAAAAGTGTTTGAGTTTTTACCATGGTAAAAGTGGATGACAACATTAAATTAAGAAGGTACGTTGAATAACCCAATTGTTCAATGCAATGCAAAAGTCTCAATGCATTTAATTTGAATGCACTACAAAATCAATGTATTTCTGATACTGGTCTTTTTTTGTCTGCTTGAATCTCTCCATCTACATGCCACCGTTTATGCCTTTACCATGGTAAATGTGGATGACAACCTTAAATTAAGAAGGTATGTTGAATAACCCTAATGTTCAATGCAATGCACTTGTTAATTTAATGTTGTCAAGGGTTATTAACAAGGAATGTTGAATAATCCAATTGTTCAATGCACTACAAAATCAATGTATTTCTGATACTGTTTTTTTTTGTCTGCTTGAATCTCTCCATCTACATGCCACCGTTTATGTCTTTACCATGATAAATGTGGATGAAAACCTTAAATTAAGAAGGTATGTTGAATAACCCAATTGTTCAATGCAATGCAAAGTCTCAATGCATTTAATTTCAATGCACCACAAACTCTGTGAATTTGTCATACTGGTCTTCTGTGACTCTTTATATATTTCATCTACATGCCACTGTTTGAGTTTTTACCATGGTAAAAGTGGATGACAACATTAAATTAACACGGTATTTTGAATAACCCAATTGTTCAATGCAATGCAAAATCTCAATGCATTTAATTTCAATGCACCACAAAATCTGTGTATTTCTGATACTGGCCTTCTGTGTCTCTTTCTATATTTCATTTAAATGCCTCTGTTTATGTCTTTACCGTGGTAAATGTTAGTAAGTTACTAACATTAACTGAACTAGGTAATTTCAGTAAAAAAAACCCCAAACATTCACTATAGTATAAACCAATATTTTTTCTGATTTGTATACACCATGTTCAGTTCAGTTCACTTTATCTACATACCACTGTTTGAGCCTTTACCGCGGTAAATGTGGGTTGTATAACAACATCCAACTAACAAGGCAGGTTCAGTAACCCAAATGTTTATTACGAAATAAAATACATTTTTTTATTCAAAAGCATAAAATCTGTGTATTTCTAAGATTTCTGTATTTTTTTCTACATTTCATCTACATGCCACTGTTTGAGTTTTTACCGTGGTAAAAGTGGATGACAACATTAAATTAACAAGGTATGTTGAATAACCCTAATGTTCAATGCAATGCAAAGTCTCAATGCATTTAATTTCAATGCACCACAAAATATGTGTATTTAAGATACTGTTTTTTTTTTCTCTGCTTGAATCTCTCCATCCTCATGCCACCATTTATGTCTTTACCGTGGTAAATGTGGATGACAACATTAAATTAAGAAGGTATGTTGAATAACCCAATTGTTCAAAGCAATGCAAAGTCTCAATGCATTTAATTTCAATGCACTACAAAATCAGTGTATTTCTGATACTGGTCTTCTGTGTCTTTGTTTATTTAAACGGGAGTTTTTATCGCCTTTAGCTGAAATGGAGTGATCAACGTGGTCGCTGTGCGATACTGATACCCTGTTCTCCGAACTACTAAGCGAATGAAATCAAATAAGGTCCACACATCCACTCTCCTGTAAATGGACAGTGAAAAGGTTTGTCGGTCTGACATAGAGTGTCAGTAATGTACGCGACCACGTTAAACAGTCCATTTCTGGCTAAAAAGCGATAAAAACACCCAATGACATGAACAAAGAAAGCGCCGTTCAGAGCGATCACGTGTCAAACAAACTAAAAAAAAAAAAAAAACTATATCAAGTAAAATGAAATAAAAACGGAATCAAATATTAAACAAGCGCAAACATAGACCAATTGAGTTCAACGAATCATTGATCCTGAAGACATGGATCAGCATGTTCAGGTCGTTTGATTAGGGTCAGAGCTGAAATTTACAGGAGAGTGGATGTGGTGGATCTTATTTGAGGATTCCTGACGCAGGAAAAGGCAAATGCGAATTTTGTAGTCAGGCACCCGAGAGGAAACAAATGGGGCCTAATGTCGAAGGACTTAAAGCGGCCGTGCCTAGGATTTCTTTAAACGAATAAATAATTAGCTCTTCGGTTGATTCTTGAATTTGTTTATTTATTTATTTATTTATTTTTTCCCCGGTGCAGTTTGCATTCAAGCGGTTGGACTGACAAACAAGACTGGCAACCTCTCAAGTCGAAGAGAAGGGCCCGAGTTGCAAAGGAACGTGCAGCTCTAAAGAGGTCGCTGTAGAGAGAGAGAGAAGGTCTGTCTATCGCTCCCTGGAGGAGAAAGCAAGAATGACGACGTTGAGCTGTCCTCCGTCACAGCGACGAAGCAGAAAGGCGGCACAGAGAAGGGCAAAGCAAAGCAGCAGCAAATGTAAAAGGGTAAAGGAGCGAGCAAGAACAGTCGGGCCCTGGAGAAGAGCGCTCGCTGACTGGTGAAGGAAAAGCAAAAGCTTACAGCACCTGGTATTCCCAGGCGGTCTCCCATCCAAGTACTAACCAGGCCCGCCCCTGCTTAGCTTCCGAGATCGGACGAGATCGGGCGTGCTCAGAAGTGGTATGGCCGTAAGCAAAAGTAGCCCCCAATGCGAGCTATTTAAAGAAGGCACGGCAGCAGGCCAAAGACGCACACCAGCTTTTCCCTCCACTCTTTTCATGTCTTCTGCAACTCTTCGACATTGTCTGCCGAGAAAAAGCCGCCCCACCGCAAACTTGGCGGAGCGCGGCGTTTCCGCCGTCCTCACCACGCCAAAACAACACGTCCATTTCCCCTTCTTTCACGCCTTCGTCCCTACATCAATTCCTTCCTTCCTTAATAAATCAACTCACATTAATTCAGTTGGAAGACAAACATCGCTGGCGCTGCGAGCCACACTGAGTGCAAGTAAACGCAAGTCTATTTCTCAACGATATCAAATTAATCAGGCACCTTTATTTACATTTCAACCATATCCTGTCAAAGCACTCAACGCTATACAATTCGGAGCACAGAGTGTCAGTAATGTACAACCACCACGATGAACACTCCATTTCCAGCTAAAAGCGATCAAAACACCCATCGACATGAACAAAGAAAGCGAAGCGGAGCGATCACCTGGCAAACAAACTAAAACTTCTAAAAAGTTCTTTCACACGAACAAAATTAAATAAAACCTTTCACACCTGTTTAGAAATCTAAATAAATCAATAAAAAACTCCCACTGACATGAATAAAGAAACACCGTTCGGAGTGATCACGTGTCAAACAAACTAAAAGTAAAAAAAAAAAACTAAAAACTACAACAAGTAAAATGAAATAAAAACAGAATCAATTATTAAACAATGCAAACATAGACCAATTGAGTTCAGCGAATCATTGATCCTGAAGACATGGATCAGCATGTTCAGGTCGTTTGATTAGGGTCAGAGCTGAAATTTACAGGAGAGTGGATGTGGTGGATCTTATTTGAGGATTCCTGACGCGGGAAAAGGCAAATCACGGATTTTGTAGTCAGGCACCGAGAGAAACAAATGGGGGCCTAACGTCGAGAAGGACTTAAAGCGGCCGTGCCTAGGATTTCTTTAAACGAATAAATAATTAGCTCTTGGTTGATTCTTGAATTTCTTAAATCATTTGTTTATTTATTTATTTTTTCCCCGGTGCAGTTTGCATTCAAGCGGTTGGACTGACAAGCAAGACTGGCAACCTCTCAAGTCGAAGAGAAGGGCCCGAGTTGCAAAAGAACGTGCAGCTCTAAAGAGGTCGCTGTAGAGAGAGAGAGAGAAGGTCTGTCTATCGCTCCCTGGAGGAGAAAGCAAGAATGACGACGTTGAGCTGTCCTCCGTCACAGCGACGAAGCAGAAAGGCGGCACAGAGAAGGGCAAAGCAAAGCAGCAGCAAATGTAAAAGGGTAAAGGAGCGAGCAAGAACAGTCGGGCCCTGGAGAAGAGCGCTCGCTGACTGGTGAAGGAAAAGCAAAAGCTTACAGCACCTGGTATTCCCAGGCGGTCTCCCATCCAAGTACTAACCAGGCCCGCCCCTGCTTAGCTTCCGAGATCGGACGAGATCGGGCGTGCTCAGGGTGGTATGGCCGTAAGCAAAAGTGGCCCCCGAATGCGAGCTATTTAAAGAAGGCACCGGCAGCAGGCCAAAGACGCACACCAGCTTTTCCACTCCACTCTTTTCATGTCTTCTGCAACTCTTCGACATTGTCTGCCCGAGAAAAAGCCGCCCCACCGGCAAACTTGGCGGGCGCGGCGTTTTCGCCGCCCCTCACCACGCCAAAACAACACGTCCATTTCCCCTTCTTTTCACGCCTTCGTCCCTACATCAATTCCTTCCTTCCTTAATAAATCAACTCACATTAATTCAGTTGGAAGACAAACATCGCTGGACGCTGCGAGCCACACTGAGTGCAAGTAAGCGCAAGTCTATTTCTCAACGATATCAAATTAATCAGGCACCTTTATTTACATTTCAACCATATCCTGTCAAAGCACTCAACGCTATACAATTCGGAGCACAGAGTGTCAGTAATGTACAACCACCACGATGAACACTCCATTTCCAGCTAAAGGCGATCAAAACACCCATCGACATGAACAAAGAAACGGCGTTCGGAGCGATCAACTGGCAAACAAACTAAAACTTCTAAAAAGTTCTTTCACACGAACAAAATTAAATAAAACCTTTCACACCTGTTTAGAAATCGTAAAAACTAAATAAATCAATAAAAACTCCCACTGACATGAATAAAGAAACACCGTTAGGAGTGATCACGTATCAAACAAACTAAAAGTAAAAAAAAACTAAAAACTACAACAAGTAAAATGAAGAAAAAAAACGGAATCAATTATTAAACAATGCAAACATAGACCAATTGAGTTCAACGAATCATTGATCCTGAAGACATGGATCAGCATGTTCAGGTCGTTTGATTAGGGTCAGAGCTGAAATTTACAGGAGAGTGGATGTGGTGGATCTTATTTGAGGATTCCTAACAGCGCGGGAAAAGGCAAATCACGGATTTTGTAGTCAGGCACCCCGAGAGGAAACAAATGGGGCCTAACGTCGAAGGACTTAAAGCGGCCGTGCCTAGGATTTCTTTAAACGAATAAATAATTAGCTCTTCGGTTGATTCTTGAATTTCTTAAATTATTTGTTTATTTATTTATTTTTTCCCCGGTGCAGTTTGCATTCAAGCGGTTGGACTGACAAGCAAGACTGGCAACCTCTCAAGTCGAAGAGAAGGGCCCGAGTTGCAAAAGAACGTGCAGCTCTAAAGAGGTCGCTGTAGAGAGAGAGAGAGAAGGTCTGTCTATCGCTCCCTGGAGGAGAAAGCAAGAATGACGACGTTGAGCTGTCCTCCGTCACAGCGACGAAGCAGAAAGGCGGCACAGAGAAGGGCAAAGCAAAGCAGCAGCAAATGTAAAAGGGTAAAGGAGCGAGCAAGAACAGTCGGGCCCTGGAGAAGAGCGCTCGCTGACTGGTGAAGGAAAAGCAAAAGCTTACAGCACCTGTATTCCCAGGCGGTCTCCCATCCAAGTACTAACCAGGCCCGCCCCTGCTTAGCTTCCGAGATCGGGCGTGCTCAGGGTGGTATGGCCGTAAGCTAAAGCGGTCCCCGAATGCGAGCTATTTAAAGAAGGCACCGGCAGCAGGCCAAAGACGCACACCAGCTTTTCCCTCCCTCTTTTCATGTCTTCTGCAACTCTTGACATTGTCTGCCCGAGAAAAAGCCGCCCCACGGCAAACTTGGCGGGCGCTGGCGTTTCGCCGTCCCTCACCACGCCAAAACAACACGTCCATTTCCCCTTCTTTTCACGCCTTCGTCCCTACATCAATTCCTTCCTTCCTTAATAAATCAACTCACATTAATTCAGTTGGAAGACAAACATCGCTGACGCTGCGAGCCACACTGAGTGCAAGTAAGCGCAAGTCTATTTCTCAACGATATCAAATTAATCAGGCACCTTTATTTACATTTCAACCATATCCTGTCAAAGCACTCAACGCTATACAATTCGGAGCACAGAGTGTCAGTAATGTACAACCACCACGATGAACACTCCATTTCCAGCTAAAGGCGATCAAAACACCCATCGACATGAACAAAGAAACGGCGTTCGGAGCGATCACCTGGCAAACAAACTAAAACTTCTAAAAGTTCTTTCACACGAACAAAATTAAATAAAACCTTTCACACCTGTTTAGAAATCGTAAAAACTAAATAAATCAATAAAAACTCCCACTGACATGAATAAAGAAACACCGTTCGGAGTGATCACGTGTCAAACAAACTAAAAGTAAAAAAAAAACTAAAAACTACAACAAGTAAAATGAAATAAAAACGGAATCAATTATTAAACAATGCAAACATAGACCAATTGAGTTCAACGAATCATTGATCCTGAAGACATGGATCAGCATGTTCAGGTCGTTTGATTAGGGTCAGAGCTGAAATTTACAGGAGAGTGGATGTGGTGGATCTTATTTGAGGATTCCTGGCGCGGGAAAAGGCAAATCGGATTTTGTAGTCAGGCACCCGAGAGGAAACAAATGGGGGCCCTAACGTCGAAGGACTTAAAGCGGCCGTGCCTGAGATTTCTTTAAGCGAATAAATAATTAGCTCTTCGGTTGATTCTTGAATTTCTTAAATCATTTGTTTATTTATTTATTTTTTCCCCGGTGCAGTTTGCATTCAAGCGGTTGGACTGACAAGCAAGACTGGCAACCTCTCAAGTCGAAAGAAGGGCCCGAGTTGCAAAGAACGTGCAGCTCTAAAGAGTCGCTGTAGAGAGAGAGAGAAAGGTCTGTCTATCGCTCCCTGGAGGAGAAAGCAAGAATGACGACGTTGAGCTGTCCTCCGTCACAGCGACGAAGCAGAAAGGCGGCACAGAGAAGGGCAAAGCAAAGCAGCAGCAAATGTAAAAGGGTAAAGGAGCGAGCAAGAACAGTCGGGCCCTGGAGAAGAGCGCTCGCTGACTGGTGAAGGAAAAGCAAAGCTTACAGCACCTGGTATTCCCAGGCGGTCTCCCATCCAAGTACTAACCAGGCCCGCCCCTGCTTAGCTTCCGAGATCGGACGAGATCGGGCGTGCTCAGGGGTGGTATGGCCGTAAGCAAAAGCGCCCCCGAATGCGAGCTATTTAAAGAAGGCACCGGCAGCAGGCCAAAGACGCACACCAGCTTTTCCCTCCACTCTTTTCATGTCTTCTGCAACTCTTCGACATTGTCTGCCGAGAAAAAGCGCCCCCCGGCAAACTTGGCGGGCGCGGCGTTTCCGCCGTCCTCACCACGCCAAAACAACACGTCCATTTCCCCTTCTTTTCACGCCGTCCCTACATCAATTCCTTCCTTCCTTAATAAATCAACTCACATTAATTCAGTTGGAAGACAAACATCGCTGGCGCTCACAGAGCCACACTGAGTGCAAGTAAGCGCAAGTCTATTTCTCAACGATATCAAATTAATCAGGCACCTTTATTTACATTTCAACCATATCCTGTCAAAGCACTCAAGCGCTATACAATTCGGAGCACAGAGTGTCAGTAATGTACAACCACCACGATGAACACTCCATTTCCAGCTAAAGCGATCAAAACACCCATCGACATGAACAAAGAAAGCGGCGTTCGAGGCGATCAACTGGCAAACAAACTAAAACTTCTAAAAGTTCTTTCACACGAACAAAATTAAATAAAACCTTTCACACCTGTTTAGAAATCGTAAAAACTAAATAAATCAATAAAAACTCCCACTGACATGAATAAAGAAACACCGTTCGGAGTGATCACGTGTCAAACAAACTAAAAGTTAAAAAAAACTAAAAACTACAACAAGTAAAATGAAATAAAGCGGAATCAATTATTAAACAATGCAAACATAGACCAATTGAGTTCAACGAATCATTGATCCTGAAGACATGGATCAGCATGTTCAGGTCGTTTGATTAGGTCAGAGCTGAAATTTACAGGAGAGTGGATGTGGTGGATCTTATTTGAGGATTCCTGGCGCGGAAAAGGCAAATACGGATTTTGTAGTCAGGCACCCGAGAGGAAACAAATGGGGGCCTAACGTCGAAGGACTTAAAGCGGCCGTGCCTAGAGATTTCTTTAAACGAATAAATAATTAGCTCTTCGGTTGATTCTTGAATTTCTTAAATCATTTGTTTATTTATTTATTTTTTCCCGGTGCAGTTTGCATTCAAGCGGTTGGACTGACAAGCAAGACTGGCAACCTCTCAAGTCGAAGAAGAAGGGCCCGAGTTGCAAAAGAACGTGCAGCTCTAAAGAGGTCGCTGTAGAGAGAGAGAGAAGGTCTGTCTACTCGCTCCCTGGAGGAGAAAGCAAGAATGACGACGTTGAGCTGTCCTCCGTCACAGCAGCAGAAGCAGAAAGGCGGCACAGAGAAGGGCAAAGCAAAGCAGCAGCAAATGTAAAAGGGTAAAGGAGCGAGCAAGAACAGTCGGGCCCCTGGAGAAGAGCGCTCGCTGACTGGTGAAGGAAAAGCAAAGCTTACCGCACCTGGTATTCCCAGGCGGTCTCCCATCCAAGTACTAACCAGGCCCGCCCCTGCTTAGCTTCCGAGATCAAACGAGATCGGGCGTGCTCAGGTGGTATGGTATGAAGCGAAAGCGGTCCCCGAATCGCGAGCTATTTAAAGAAGGCACCGGCAGCAGGCCAAAGACGCACACCAGCTTTTCCACTCCACTCTTTTCATGTCTTCTGCAACTCTTCGACATTGTCTGCCGAGAAAAAGCCGCCCACCGGCAAACTTGGCGGAGCGGCGTTTCCGCCGCCCTCACCACGCCAAAACAACACGTCCATTTCCCCTTCTTTTTCACGCCTTCGTCCCTACATCAATTCCTTCCTTCCTTAATAAATCAACTCACATTAATTCAGTTGGAAGACAAACATACGCTGACGCTGCGAGCCACACTGAGTGCAAGTAAGCGCAAGTCTATTTCTCAACGATATCAAATTAATCAGGCACCTTTATTTACATTTCAACCATATCCTGTCAAAGCACTCAACGCTATACAATTCGGAGCACAGAGTGTCAGTAATGTACAACCACCACGATGAACACTCCATTTCCAGCTAAAAGCGATCAAAACACCCATCGACATGAACAAAGAAGCGGCGTTGGAGCGATCACCTGGCAAACAAACTAAAACTTCTAAAAGTTCTTTCACACGAACAAAATTAAATAAAACCTTTCACACCTGTTTAGAAATCGTAAAAACTAAATAAATCAATAAAAAACTCCCACTGACATGAATAAAGAAACACCGTTCGGAGTGATCACGTGTCAAACAAACTAAAAGTTTAAAAAAAACTAAAAACTACAACAAGTAAAATTAAATAAAAACGGAATCAATTATTAAACAATGCAAACATAGACCAATTGAGTTCAACGAATCATTGATCCTGAAGACATGGATCAGCATGTTCAGGTCGTTTGATTAGGGTCAGAGCTGAAATTTACAGGAGAGTGGATGTGGTGGATCTTATTTGAGGATTCCTGACGCCGGAAAAGGCAAATACGGATTTTGTAGTCAGGCACCCCGAGAGGAAACAAATGGGGGCCTAACGTCGAGAAGGACTTAAAGCGGCCGTGCCTAGGATTTCTTTAAACGAATAAATAATTAGCTCTTCGGTTGATTCTTGAATTTCTTAAATCATTTGTTTATTTGTTTATTTTTTCCCGGTGCAGTTTGCATTCAAGCGGTTGGACTGACAAACAAGACTGGCAACCTCTCAAGTCGAAGAGAAGGGCCCGAGTTGCAAAGGAACGTGCAGCTCTAAAGAGGTCGCTGTAGAGAGAGAGAGAGAGAAGGTCTGTCTATCGCTCCCTGGAGGAGAAAGCAAGAATGACGACGTTGAGCTGTCCTCCGTCACAGCGGCGAAGCAGAAAGGCGGCACAGAGAAGGGCAAAGCAAAGCAGCAGCAAATGTAAAAGGGTAAAGGAGCGAGCAAGAACAGTCGGGCCCTGGAGAAGAGCGCTCGCTGACTGGTGAAGGAAAAGCAAAAGCTTACAGCACCTGGTATTCCCAGGCGGTCTCCCATCCAAGTACTAACCAGGCCCGCCCCTGCTTAGCTTCCGAGATCGGACGAGATCGGGCGTGCTCAGGGTGGTATGGCCGTAAGCGAAAGCGGTTCCCGAATGCGAGCTATTTAAAGAAGGCACCGGCAGCAGGCCAAAGACACACACCAGCTTTTCCACTCCACTCTTTTCATGTCTTCTGCAACTCTTCGACATTGTCTGCCCGAGAAAAAGCCGCCCCACCGGCAAACTTGGCCGGAGCGCGGCGTTTCCGCCGTCCCTCACCACGCCAAAACAACACGTCCATTTCCCCTTCTTTTTCACGCCTTCGTCCCTACATCAATTCCTTCCTTCCTTAATAAATCAACTCACATTAATTCAGTTGGAAGACAAACATCGCTGACGCTGCGAGCCACACTGAGTGCAAGTAAACGCAAGTCTATTTCTCAACGATATCAAATTAATCAGGCACCTTTATTTACATTTCAACCATATCCTGTCAAAGCACTCAACGCTATACAATTCGGAGCACAGAGTGTCAGTAATGTACAACCACCACGATGAACACTCCATTTCCAGCTAAAGGCGATCAAAACACCCATCGACATGAACAAAGAAAGCGGCGTTGGAGCGATCACCTGGCAAACAAACTAAAACTTCTAAAAAGTTCTTTCACACGAACAAAATTAAATAAAACCTTTCACACCTGTTTAGAAATCGTAAAAACTAAATAAATCAATAAAAACTCCCACTGACATGAATAAAGAAACACCGTTCGAGAGTGATCACGTGTCAAACAAACTAAAAGTTTAAAAAAACTAAAAACTACAACAAGTAAAATTAAATAAAACGGAATCAATTATTAAACAATGCAAACATAGACCAATTGAGTTCAACGAATCATTGATCCTGAAGACATGGATCAGCATGTTCAGGTCGTTTGATTAGGGTCAGAGCTGAAATTTACAGGAGAGTGGATGTGGTGGATCTTATTTGAGGATTCCTGACGCGGAAAAGGCAAATACGGATTTTGTAGTCAGGCACCCCGAGAGGAAACAAATGGGGGCCTAACGTCGAAGGACTTAAAGCGGCCGTGCCTAGGATTTCTTTAAACGAATAAATAATTAGCTCTTCGGTTGATTCTTGAATTTCTTAAATCATTTGTTTATTTGTTTATTTTTTCCCGGTGCAGTTTGCATTCAAGCGGTTGGACTGACAAACAAGACTGGCAACCTCTCAAGTCGAAGAGAAGGGCCCGAGTTGCAAAGGAACGTGCAGCTCTAAAGAGGTCGCTGTAGAGAGAGAGAAAGGTCTGTCTATCGCTCCCTGGAGGAGAAAGCAAGAATGACGACGTTGAGCTGTCCTCCGTCACAGCGGCGAAGCAGAAAGGCGGCACAGAGAAGGGCAAAGCAAAGCAGCAGCAAATGTAAAAGGGTAAAGGAGCGAGCAAGAACAGTCGGGCCCTGGAGAAGAGCGCTCGCTGACTGGTGAAGGAAAAGCAAAGCTTACAGCACCTGGTATTCCCAGGCGGTCTCCCATCCAAGTACTAACCAGGCCCGCCCTGCTTAGCTTCCGAGATCGGACGAGATCGGGCGTGCTCAGGGTGGTATGGCCGTAAGCGAAAGCGGTTCCCGAATGCGAGCTATTTAAAGAAGGCACCGGCAGCAGGCCAAAGACACACACCAGCTTTTCCACTCCACTCTTTTCATGTCTTCTGCAACTCTTCGACATTGTCTGCCCGAGAAAAAGCGCCCCACCGGCAAACTTGGCGGAGCGCGCGCGTTTCCGCCGTCCTCACCACGCCAAAACAACACGTCCATTTCCCCTTCTTTTTCACGCCGTCCCTACATCAATTCCTTCCTTCCTTAATAAATCAACTCACATTAATTCAGTTGGAAGACAAACATCGCTGACGCTGCGAGCCACACTGAGTGCAAGTAAACGCAAGTCTATTTCTCAACGATATCAAATTAATCAGGCACCTTTATTTACATTTCAACCATATCCTGTCAAAGCACTCAACGCTATACAATTCGGAGCACAGAGTGTCAGTAATGTACAACCACCACGATGAACACTCCATTTCCAGCTAAAGGCGATCAAAACACCCATCGACATGAACAAAGAAACGGCGTTCGGAGCGATCACCTGGCAAACAAACTAAAACTTCTAAAAGTTCTTTCACACGAACAAAATTAAATAAAACCTTTCACACCTGTTTAGAAATCGTAAAAACTAAATAAATCAATAAAAAACTCCCACTGACATGAATAAAGAAACACCGTTCGGAGTGATCACGTGTCAAACAAACTAAAAGTTTAAAAAAAAACTAAAAACTACAACAAGTAAAATTAAATAAAAACGGAATCAATTATTAAACAATGCAAACATAGACCAATTGAGTTCAACGAATCATTGATCCTGAAGACATGGATCAGCATGTTCAGGTCGTTTGATTAGGGTCAGAGCTGAAATTTACAGGAGAGTGGATGTGGTGGATCTTATTTGAGGATTCCTGACGCGGAGGAAAAAGGCAAATACGGATTTTGTAGTCAGGCACCCCGAGAGGAAACAAATGGGGGCCTAACGTCGAAGGACTTAAAGCGGCCGTGCCTAGGATTTCTTTAAACGAATAAATAATTAGCTCTTCGGTTGATTCTTGAATTTCTTAAATCATTTGTTTATTTGTTTATTTTTTCCCCGGTGCAGTTTGCATTCAAGCGGTTGGACTGACAAACAAGACTGGCAACCTCTCAAGTCGAAGAGAAGGGCCCGAGTTGCAAAGGCGTGCAGCTCTAAAGAGGTCGCTGTAGAGAGAGAGAGAGAAGGTCTGTCTATCGCTCCCTGGAGGAGAAAGCAAGAATGACGACGTTGAGCTGTCCTCCGTCACAGCGGCGAAGCAGAAAGGCGGCACAGAGAAGGGCAAAGCAAAGCAGCAGCAAATGTAAAAGGGTAAAGGAGCGAGCAAGAACAGTCGGGCCCTGGAGAAGAGCGCTCGCTGACTGGTGAAGGAAAAGCAAAGCTTACAGCACCTGGTATTCCCAGGCGGTCTCCCATCCAAGTACTAACCAGGCCTGCCCCTGCTTAGCTTCCGAGATCGGACGAGATCGGGCGTGCTCAGGGTGGTATGGCCGTAAGCGAAAGCGGTCCCCGAATGCGAGCTATTTAAAGAAGGCACCGGCAGCAGGCCAAAGACGCACACCAGCTTTTCCACTCCACTCTTTTCATGTCTTCTGCAACTCTTCGACATTGTCTGCCCGAGAAAAAGCCGCCCACCGGCAAACTTGGCGGGAGCGGCGTTTCCGCCGTCCTCACCACGCCCAAAACAACACGTCCATTTCCCTTCTTTTTCACGCCTTCGTCCCTACATCAATTCCTTCCTTCCTTAATAAATCAACTCACATTAATTCAGTTGGAAGACAAACATCGCTGACGCTGCGAGCCACACTGAGTGCAAGTAAGCGCAAGTCTATTTCTCAACGATATCAAATTAATCAGGCACCTTTATTTACATTTCAACCATATCCTGTCAAAGCACTCAACGCTATACAATTCGGAGCACAGAGTGTCAGTAATGTACAACCACCACGATGAACACTCCATTTCCAGCTAAAGGCGATCAAAACACCCATCGACATGAACAAAAAGCGGCGTTCGGGGCGATCACCTGGCAAACAAACTAAAACTTCTAAAAGTTCTTTCACACGAACAAAATTAAATAAAACCTTTCACACCTGTTTAGAAATCGTAAAAACTAAATAAATCAATAAAAAACTCCCACTGACATGAATAAAGAAACACCGTTCGGAGGTGATCACGTGTCAAACAAACTAAAAGTAAAAAAAAAAAACTAAAAACTACAACAAGTAAAATGAAATAAAAACGGAATCAATTATTAAACAATGCAAACATAGACCAATTGAGTTCAACGAATCATTGATCCTGAAGACATGGATCAGCATGTTCAGGTCGTTTGATTAGGGTCAGAGCTGAAATTTACAGGAGAGTGGATGTGGTGGATCTTATTTGAGGATTCCTGACGCCGGAAAAGGCAAATACGGATTTTGTAGTCAGGCACCCCGAGAGGAAACAAATGGGGGCCTAACGTCGAAGGACTTAAAGCGGCCGTGCCTAGGATTTCTTTAAACGAATAAATAATTAGCTCTTCGGTTGATTCTTGAATTTCTTAAATCATTTGTTTATTTGTTTATTTTTTCCCCGGTGCAGTTTGCATTCAAGCGGTTGGACTGACAAACAAGACTGGCAACCTCTCAAGTCGAAGAGAAGGGCCCGAGTTGCAAAGGAACGTGCAGCTCTAAAGAGGTCGCTGTAGAGAGAGAGAGAGAAGGTCTGTCTATCGCTCCCTGGAGGAGAAAGCAAGAATGACGACGTTGAGCTGTCCTCCGTCACAGCGGCGAAGCAGAAAGGCGGCACAGAGAAGGGCAAAGCAAAGCAGCAGCAAATGTAAAAGGGTAAAGGAGCGAGCAAGAACAGTCGGGCCCTGGAGAAGAGCGCTCGCTGACTGGTGAAGGAAAAGCAAAAGCTTACAGCACCTGGTATTCCCAGGCGGTGTCCCATCCAAGTACTAACCAGGCCTGCCCCTGCTTAGCTTCCGAGATCGGACGAGATCGGGCGTGCTCAGGGTGGTATGGCCGTAAGCGAAAGCGGTCCCGAATCGCGAGCTATTTAAAGAAGGCACCGGCAGCAGGCCAAAGACACACACCAGCTTTTCCACTCCACTCTTTTCATGTCTTCTGCAACTCTTGACATTGTCTGCCGAGAAAAAGCCGCCCCACCGGCAAACTTGGCGGAGCGCGGCGTTTCCGCCGTCCTCACCACGCCAAAACAACACGTCCATTTCCCCTTCTTTTTCACGCCTTCGTCCCTACATCAATTCCTTCCTTCCTTAATAAATCAACTCACATTAATTCAGTTGGAAGACAAACATCGCTGACGCTGCTGCGAGCCACACTGAGTGCAAGTAAGCGCAAGTCTATTTCTCAACGATATCAAATTAATCAGGCACCTTTATTTACATTTCAACCATATCCTGTCAAAGCACTCAACGCTATACAATTCGGAGCACAGAGTGTCAGTAATGTACAACCACCACGATGAACACTCCATTTCCAGCTAAAAGCGATCAAAACACCCATCGACATGAACAAAGAAAGCGGCGTTCGAGCGATCACCTGGCAAACAAACTAAAACTTCTAAAAGTTCTTTCACACGAACAAAATTAAATAAAACCTTTCACACCTGTTTAGAAATCGTAAAAACTAAATAAATCAATAAAAACTCCCACTGACATGAATAAAGAAACACCGTTCGGAGTGATCACGTGTCAAACAAACTAAAAGTTTAAAAAAAACTAAAAACTACAACAAGTAAAATTAAATAAAAAGCGGAATCAATTATTAAACAATGCAAACATAGACCAATTGAGTTCAACGAATCATTGATCCTGAAGACATGGATCAGCATGTTCAGGTCGTTTGATTAGGGTCAGAGCTGAAATTTACAGGAGAGTGGATGTGGTGGATCTTATTTGAGGATTCCTGGCGCGAGAAAAGGCAAATACGGATTTTGTAGTCAGGCACCGAGAGGAAACAAATGGGGGCCTAACGTCGAGAAGGACTTAAAGCGGCCGTGCCTAAGATTTCTTTAAGCGAATAAATAATTAGCTCTTGGTTGATTCTTGAATTTCTTAAATCATTTGTTTATTTGTTTATTTTTTCCCGGTGCAGTTTGCATTCAAGCGGTTGGACTGACAAACAAGACTGGCAACCTCTCAAGTCGAAGAGAAGGGCCCGAGTTGCAAAGGAACGTGCAGCTCTAAAGAGGTCGCTGTGAGAGAGAGAGAGAGAAGGTCTGTCTATCGCTCCCTGGAGGAGAAAGCAAGAATGACGACGTTGAGCTGTCCTCCGTCACAGCGGAAGAAGCAGAAAGGCGGCACAGAGAAGGGCAAAGCAAAGCAGCAGCAAATGTAAAAGGGTAAAGGAGCGAGCAAGAACAGTCGGGCCCTGGAGAAGAGCGCTCGCTGACTGGTGAAGGAAAAGCAAAGCTTACAGCACCTGGTATTCCCAGGCGGTGTCCCATCCAAGTACTAACCAGGCCTGCCCCTGCTTAGCTTCGAGATCGGACGAGATCGGGCGTGCTCAGGGTGGTATGGCCGTAGTTTAAAGCGGTCCCCGAATCGCGAGCTATTTAAAGAAGGCACCGGCAGCAGGCCAAAGACGCACACCAGCTTTTCCACTCCACTCTTTTCATGTCTTCTGCAACTCTTCGACATTGTCTGCCCGAGAAAAAGCCGCCCCACCGGCAAACTTGGCGGGCGCGGCGTTTCGCCGTCCCTCACCACGCCAAAACAACACGTCCATTTCCCCTTCTTTTTCACGCCTTCGTCCCTACATCAATTCCTTCCTTCCTTAATAAATCAACTCACATTAATTCAGTTGGAAGACAAACATCGCTGACGCTGCGAGCCACACTGAGTGCAAGTAAGCGCAAGTCTATTTCTCAACGATATCAAATTAATCAGGCACCTTTATTTACATTTCAACCATATCCTGTCAAAGCACTCAACGCTATACAATTCGGAGCACAGAGTGTCAGTAATGTACAACCACCACGATGAACACTCCATTTCCAGCTAAAGCGATCAAAACACCCATCGACATGAACAAAGAAACGGGCGTTCGGAGCGATCACCTGGCAAACAAACTAAAACTTCTAAAAGTTCTTTCACACGAACAAAATTAAATAAAACCTTTCACACCTGTTTAGAAATCGTAAAAACTAAATAAATCAATAAAAACTCCCACTGACATGAATAAAGAAACACCGTTCGGAGTGATCACGTGTCAAACAAACTAAAAGTTAAAAAAAACTAAAAACTACAACAAGTAAAATGAAATAAAACGGAATCAATTATTAAACAATGCAAACATAGACCAATTGAGTTCAACGAATCATTGATCCTGAAGACATGGATCAGCATGTTCAGGTCGTTTGATTAGGGTCAGAGCTGAAATTTACAGGAGAGTGGATGTGGTGGATCTTATTTGAGGATTCCTGGCGCCGAAAAGGCAAATACGGATTTTGTAGTCAGGCACCCCGAGAGGAAACAAATGGGGGCCTAACGTCGAAGGACTTAAAGCGGCCGTGCCTAGGATTTCTTTAAACGAATAAATAATTAGCTCTTCGGTTGATTCTTGAATTTCTTAAATCATTTGTTTATTTGTTTATTTTTTCCCGGTGCAGTTTGCATTCAAGCGGTTGGACTGACAAACAAGACTGGCAACCTCTCAAGTCGAAGAGAAGGGCCCGAGTTGCAAAGGAACGTGCAGCTCTAAAGAGGTCGCTGTAGAGAGAGAGAGAGAAGGTCTGTCTATCGCTCCCTGGAGGAGAAAGCAAGAATGACGACGTTGAGCTGTCCTCCGTCACAGCGGCGAAGCAGAAAGGCGGCACAGAGAAGGGCAAAGCAAAGCAGCAGCAAATGTAAAAGGGTAAAGGAGCGAGCAAGAACAGTCGGGCCCTGAGAAGAGCGCTCGCTGACTGGTGAAGGAAAAGCAAAGCTTACAGCACCTGGTATTCCCAGGCGGTCTCCCATCCAAGTACTAACCAGGCCTGCCCCTGCTTAGCTTCCGAGATCGGACGAGATCGGGCGTGCTCAGGGTGGTATGGCCGTAAGCGAAAGCGGTTCCCGAATGCGAGCTATTTAAAGAAGGCACGGCAGCAGGCCAAAGACGCACACCAGCTTTTCCACTCCACTCTTTTCATGTCTTCTGCAACTCTTCGACATTGTCTGCCCGAGAAAAAGCCACCCCACCGGCAAACTTGGCCGGAGCGCGGCGTTTCCGCCGTCCCTCACCACGCCAAAACAACACGTCCATTTCCCCTTCTTTTCACGCCTTCGTCCCTACATCAATTCCTTCCTTCCTTAATAAATCAACTCACATTAATTCAGTTGGAAGACAAACATCGCTGACGCTGCAGAGCCACACTGAGTGCAAGTAAGCGCGCAAGTCTATTTCTCAACGATATCAAATTAATCAGGCACCTTTATTTACATTTCAACCATATCCTGTCAAAGCACTCAACGCTATACAATTCGGAGCACAGAGTGTCAGTAATGTACAACCACCACGATGAACACTCCATTTCCAGCTAAAGGCGATCAAAACACCCATCGACATGAACAAAGCGGCGTTCGGAGCGATCACCTGGCAAACAAACTAAAACTTCTAAAAGTTCTTTCACACGAACAAAATTAAATAAAACCTTTCACACCTGTTTAGAAATCGTAAAAACTAAATAAATCAATAAAAAACTCCCACTGACATGAATAAAGAAACACCGTTCGGAGTGATCACGTGTCAAACAAACTAAAAGTTTTAAAAAAAACTAAAAACTACAACAAGTAAAATGAAATAAAAACGGAATCAATTATTAAACAATGCAAACATAGACCAATTGAGTTCAACGAATCATTGATCCTGAAGACATGGATCAGCATGTTCAGGTCGTTTGATTAGGGTCAGAGCTGAAATTTACAGGAGAGTGGATGTGGTGGATCTTATTTGAGGATTCCTGACGCCGGAAAAGGCAAATACGGATTTTGTAGTCAGGCACCCCGAGAGGAAACAAATGGGGGCCTAACGTCGAAGGACTTAAAGCGGCCGTGCCTAGGATTTCTTTAAACGAATAAATAATTAGCTCTTCGGTTGATTCTTGAATTTCTTAAATCATTTGTTTATTTATTTATTTTTTCCCCGGTGCAGTTTGCATTCAAGCGGTTGGACTGACAAACAAGACTGGCAACCTCTCAAGTCGAAGAGAAGGGCCCGAGTTGCAAAGGAACGTGCAGCTCTAAAGAGGTCGCTGTAGAGAGAGAGAGAGACGGTCTGTCTATCGCTCCTGGAGGAGAAAGCAAGAATGACGACGTTGAGCTGTCCTCCGTCACAGCAGCGAAGCAGAAAGCGGCACAGAGAAGGGCAAAGCAAAGCAGCAGCAAATGTAAAAGGGTAAAGGAGCGAGCAAGAACAGTCGGGCCCTGGAGAAGAGCGCCGCTGACTGGTGAAGGAAAAGCAAAAGCTTACAGCACCTGGTATTCCCAGGCGGTCTCCCATCCAAGTACTAACCAGGCCCGCCCCTGCTTAGCTTCCGAGATCGGACGAGATCGGGCGTGCTCAGGGTGGTATGGCCGTAAGCGAAAGCGGCCCGAATCGCGAGCTATTTAAAGAAGGCACCGGCAGCAGGCCAAAGACGCACACCAGCTTTTCCACTCCACTCTTTTCATGTCTTCTGCAACTCTTCGACATTGTCTGCCCGAGAAAAAGCGCGCCCACCGGCAAACTTGGCGGGCGCGGCGTTTCCGCCGTCCTCACCACGCCAAAACAACACGTCCATTTCCCTTCTTTTTCACGCCTTCGTCCCTACATCAATTCCTTCCTTCCTTAATAAATCAACTCACATTAATTCAGTTGGAAGACAAACATCGCTGACGCTGCGAGCCACACTGAGTGCAAGTAAACGCAAGTCTATTTCTCAACGATATCAAATTAATCAGGCACCTTTATTTACATTTCAACCATATCCTGTCAAAGCACTCAACGCTATACAATTCGGAGCACAGAGTGTCAGTAATGTACAACCACCACGATGAACACTCCATTTCCAGCTAAAGGCGATCAAAACACCCATCGACATGAACAAAGAAACGGCGTTGGAGCGATCACCTGGCAAACAAACTAAAACTTCTAAAAGTTCTTTCACACGAACAAAATTAAATAAAACCTTTCACACCTGTTTAGAAATCGTAAAAACTAAATAAATCAATAAAAAACTCCCACTGACATGAATAAAGAAACACCGTTCGGAGTGATCACGTGTCAAACAAACTAAAAGTTAAAAAAAAAGTTTGCCCCACTGGCAAACTTGGCCGGAGCGCGGCATTTCCGCCGTCCCTCACCACACCAAAACAACACGTCCATTTCTCCTTCTTTTTCACGCCTTCGTCCCTACATCAATTCCTTCCTTGTGTTTGGAAAATCTTCGTTGTTTCCCTCTCAGGTTTAGGTCTGTCAATGATGAGACTTACTTTTAAACCTAAAAATCTTAATTAGTTTAATAAAGTCAGAATAATTCAGACTGAGCTCAGGATATAGAACAACAGCATTAAAGGCATGCAGGGCAGTCCTGTATGCTCACACTACATTTCACACAATAGTTATATGCTTGTGCTTGCCTCTTCCTGCCACTCAGGGTGTCCTTCACAGAACCAGGTGCAGTTGTTTCTTCTCGACCAGTAGATGGGCTCAGCAGTCTCCATATCTTGTTTCTGTAGATAAGACATTTTGCACAGCACATACACATAATATCAAGTAGAAAAACTCAGAGCCTTTATGAGGCCTGGGTACAGTGCTTCTATTGAGTAAAACCTGTAAAACATAAATCCTTTAAAACATAAATCTTACACTTCCTTAATAAATCAACTCAAATTAATTCAGTTGGAAGACAAACATCGCTGTTGCTGCGAGCCACACTGAGTGCAAGTGAACGGAAGTGTATTTCTCAAAGATATCAAATTAATCAGGCACCTTTATTTACATTTCAACGATATCCTGTCAAAGCACTCAACGGTATACAATTCGGAGCACAGAGTGTCAGTAATGTACAAACGACCACGATGAACACTCCATTTCCAGCCAAAGGCGATAAAAACACCCATTGACATGAACAAAGAAACGCCGTTCGAGCGCGATCACGTGGCAAACAAACTAAAACTTCTAAAAGTTCTTTGACACGAACAAAATTAAATAAAATCTTTGACACGTGTTCTTAAATAGTAAAAACTACTCCCAGCTCAAGCGTGATCACTCCAAACTGTGTTTCATTGTTCATGTAAGCGGGAGTTTTTAATCGACTTTATTTGAAATGGATTGTTCAACGTGGTCGGTGTGCAATACTGATACCCTGTTCTCCGAACTACTAAGCGAATAAGATCAAATAAAGTCCACCACATCCACTCTCCTGTAAATGGAGAGGTTTGTCGGTCTGACACAGAGTGTCAGTAATATACAACGACCACGTTAAACAGTCCATTTCCAGCTAAAGGCGATAAAACACCTGTGAGGGACCGAGAGGTCAAGAAAAGAACACCCAGGTTTACACACAAAAAAATGGGTCTTTATTTACCCAAATCAAATAAGTCAAACTTGTCGCAATCAAAACAAGTGAAAACAACCAAACAAGAACTCACACAGGGGTAAGCTGGCCAATTACAACTCCCCAAATAAACAAAACGCACAGCTTATAAAAGGAAAAGATGGGCCCATTACAACACAAAAGGGAGACACAAAAAGTTAAATTACATTAAACACAAAAATAAATGACAACATCAAACAATACAATTCAAAATTAATACTAAAAGAAACACTAAATAGATAACTACAATCCAAAACCCCCAAACAATTAATTTAAAAAAATCCTCAATTCTCTGTTTCCCCCATTCCACCTTAGCCAATGGTGCATCCAGGTGGAACCAATAAACAAATCCCTTGTTCCCGCCAGAACTCCAATTTCCCCAAGTATCGCAACTCTCCTGTCCGCGGCTAGCCAGGCGGTAACTTAAACTCAGAATAGAAAACAAATATTAATAACAAAATACAATGCAATCCATCTGTGTGCACTCCAAATGAACCGCGATTGTGAATGAAAGTGAAGAAAAAAGGTATGCAAACCAAAATAAAGTAATAATTGTTTAACAGATGCGTGTTGTGTATTGTTACTATAAACGTGATTAAGAAAATAAACCAAACAAAGAATGGAAATGATAACCTTAAATCTATATGAAATGTATAAAAGAAACTGAGTGAGCTTTGGCTACCTTAATGATCTTGTGCGGCCACATCTCGGGCTGCATCCCCTGTAACGTTGGCTTTACCAGGCACATGTTTGATCTTGAACCGAAAGGGCTTCATGGCCAGGTACCATCTTGTGATCCTTCCATTAGTATCTTTCATTTTGTCTAGCCACTTCAATGCTTTGTGATCGGTCTCCAAAATAAACTCACGGCCAAGCAGATAATATCTGAGGGAATCAGGGCCCACTTTACTGCCAAGCACTCCTTTTCCACAATCGAATAACGAACTTCTCTTGGGAACAGGTTGTGACTGATAAAAGCTACTGGACGTCGACCCTCTGATAGTCCCTGCAGTAAAACTGCTCCTATGCCCCTCTCAGAAGCATCAGTTTGCACGATGAAGGGTTGACTAAAGTCAGGATTATGAAGAACAGTATCAGTTGTCAAAGCTGTTTGGATATCCCGGAAAGCTTCTAAACTCTCCTCCGTCCACTTTAGCCGATTCGGATGATGTGCCCCTACCATGTCTGTTAAAGGAGCAGCTCTAGTAGAAAAATTTGGGATAAAGCGATGGTAAAATCCAGCCATTCCTAAGAAAGATCGCAAGTTCTTACGTGTTTGGGGCTGTGACGAGCGTCCCGAACCGCCATCAGCGTCGCCCTGGAAACCAACGAGGAGCACCTGGCCACACTCGTCACAGGCTGATCGGACCCAGCTTCTCCTCATTACCTGCGCAGCATAAGAAGACCACGCAACATGCCACATGGAGGAAGATTGTCTCCATGAATGCTGAGCCTAACTCCTCTTCTCTTGTTCCCCGCAGAGAGCAGCATATGACCGGTCAGCCTGCACAAGCACAGCACGGATCCACTGCACCAGGAGGGATAAACGAAAGAAAGCACCAACCCACCCCGCTAGCCTCACTTGCACCTGTATTTCACCCGTGATTTGCACAATAAATCCACCCTCCGGAGCCTGTGTTTGGAACTCTCTTGCCGTGTGTTTCTTCACCCCGTCACACTGGTGGAGAATGCGGACAGTTGTGTGAAGAAACACCAGCCAGTAAACTCGCCTTCACCCCCGTTCTTTTTTTTTCTCTCTCTTTTGTCTCCCATTTAGTTTCCCCGCGTGGTGTAGCACTCCTCCCCCATAATGGAAGAACTGCTACAGCGGCTCACCGAGGTCAGCGTCCGTCAGCAGCAAATAGCGGAGCACCTGGCGACCCAATAGAGCAAAGCGGAGCAGGAGCTCCTCGCCTTACGGTCCGCTGCCGCTCAACAAATACCGCTGCCGGATCCCCGTGCCCAAGCCACCAAGCTATTACCCAAAATGTCAGCCCACGACGACCCAGAGGCTTTTCTTCAGATGTTTGAGACGACGACCAATACAAAAGGGTGGCACCCGATGAGTGGGCACGAGTGCTGGCTCCCCCTTTTAACCGGTGAAGCCCAGCGGGCTTACTTTTCTCTCTCTGGCGAAGCGGCGGAAAGCTATCCGGAGGTGCGAAGAGAGATTCTCGCGCGGCTGGGACTTTCCCCGATATCAGCCGCGCAACAATTCCACAGCTGGGAATACAACCCTCGTCTCCCAGCACGAGCACAAGCCGCGGAGCTCTCGCGCCTCGCGCAACATTTGCTTTTAGACGGAACCCCGTCAGCGAGTCGGGTGACAGAACGGGTCGTCGTTGACCGGTTTCTCCGAGCTCTCCCTCGCTCAGGCGGTAAAGATGAGGAACCCCACAACGACCATGGAGCTCGTCGAGGCAGTGGAGCTGGCGGACGCAGCCCAACATCGGGAGCCGGGGGAGCGAACGCCGGTGCCTTTTCCCTGGAGGGTGGTCCAGGAGCGACCAGTCAGCAGGCCAGCGGTTCCTCTGCATGCGATGAGCCAATGCCGACGGAAGACCCGGTCCGCCCGGCCGCGCGCCTGGCTGGCAGGCTGCATCGTTCACCACGAACCACCCAAAGGAGCCCCCGAGGTTTAGGTAAAAGTGAACGGCAAGCCCTTCCGAGCCCTCCTAGACTCCAGTAGCACAGTCACCCTGGTGCGAGCGAACCTCCTGGCCCCGCGGGGAGAAAAAAAGATTTACATCCCCATCACCTGCGTGCACGGGGACACCCGGCAAGTCCCGGCTCGGTGGGTCAACCTTTCGGCCGGCGTGGGTACCTGGCCCCTGGAAATTGGAGTGGATCTCCCGGTCCCGGTGTTGCTAGGAAGGGACTGGCCAGGGTTCGATCGCATGCTTGGAGCCGCCACCCAGCCTGTCAGCCCCAGAGGGAACCGCCTCCGACGGAGACCAGCCCGCAAAACGCAGGATCATCCCGTGTTGCTGGCCTCAGACAGCGGGAGAGATGGTGAGTCCCCCTCCCATCCTTGATGTCTTTTAGCAGGTCTCGGGAGGAGGCTCCTTCGCAAAAGCCCAGAAAGAGGATGATCGACTCAAGCACTGTTGGCCTCAAGTGCGAATCATCGAAGGACGAGAAGTGCGACCTGGGCCCCATCCTCTCCCGCACTTCATCGTCAAAAAGGGCCTGTTGTACTGTGTCGCCCAACGGAGGGGGGAGGAGAAAATGCTCCTAGTAGTTCCAAAATCGAAGACCGAGGCAATCCTGGAACTGGTCCACTCTCACCCGATGGCAGGACACCTCGGGACAGCTAACACTGCTCAGCGCATCCGTGACCGCTTCCACTGGCCCGGCCTCGATGCTGAAGTCAAGCGGTTCTGTCAAGCCCTTCGAGCGCATCGGGATGGACCTTGTCGGGCCGCTGCCAAAGTCCGCCCGGGGACATGAACATGTGCTGGTCATAGTCAACTATGCCACCCGCTACCCTGAAGCCGTTCCTCTACGGAAGGCCACGGCGAAGACCATCGCCAAGGAACTGTTTCTGTTCTTCAGCTGGGTTGGCCTCCCAGCCGAGATCCTGACCGACCAGGGTACCCCCTTCATTTCCCGGCTAATGGCTGACCTCTGCCGGTGACGGAGTTTTCCTTCAGTGTTCTTTTATAATTTCTATACATTTATGAGTTAACTACATGTTACTTACATCAGACTTGAATAAAGTTTTTTCCTGACACCTAAAATCCTGCTGTACGAGTCTCTTTGCTCAAGAAGTGAATTCGGCTCCAAATCAACAATAACTTTCCACAACATAATTTGGCGCCCAACGTGGGGCAGGACAGAGGTTTTGAGAAGAAGATGAGACAAAAAGACGATTGCCAAGGAGGGTCAGGAGGCTGACTACACAAACTCGGCTGGCGCCAGAAAAATAAAAGGTAAGCAGTTTTTGCTTATATGCCTCTTTGTGTAGTCTGCTGATTAACCAACCTATGGTAATTATAAAGAACCTCTCCTGCATGGAACCCAAAATACACAAAAATGTATATATAAATGGATTTTAGGTGTCAGGAAAAGGAGCAGTAATTTTGTTTTGTTTATTGGTTTAGTTATGTTTTGTTTAGCTTGTTATTTTAGTTTGTTTTAAAGTTATTTTCAGTTTAGATATTTTAATTTTGAGTGAATGCATTGCAATGGACACTATTGGCTGATGAGTGAGGGCTGAGAAAAAGGCAGTTCACTTACAGTTAATAGTGTGTGTGTGTGTGTGTGTGTGTGTGTGTGTGTGTGTGTGTGTGTGTGTGTGTGTGTGTAGGGGCGATGGAAGCTCTGTGGATTCTAGGGCTATCATGAAAAGTCCCTAAAAAGCCTGCAGCGTGCTGTTTTTTTACTATGAGGGTAGTGGAAGAGCGAGCAGAACTGACAGGTCACTCGTAAGGAGTGTTTATGTTGTTTTTAGTTTGCGCGCCTGCAGGTATCAAGACCTGAAAGGGGTGTGGAAAAAGGTCCTAATTAGGTTAAAGTCCTCTTGTTGGGCAGAAAAAGTCCTATGTTAAAGGGAGGTGTTGGTCAGATAATTCTACAACTCATAATGAGAGATAGAGAAACACAAAACAGTAGAAATGCAGCAATTCAACATAACAGGAAATAGCTGACCCTCAGAAAGGTAACGAAAGAAGAAAACAAAACTGATAATAAAGTGACCATGACAATATTTGAAAAGTAGTGTATAAGGCAGTTTTAGTGCCGGATATATCGATGCTGAAGATTAACAATAGGTAAAAATCCTGCAGCGTCTGTCTTTATTTTTGGCTGGCCTTGTCTTATATGTTGTATGTTATGCGTTTGCTAAAAGTTGAGTGAGAACTGTTGAAAGTGTGTTGTGGAAAAATTTCTCCAGGAAGGGTCAGGGAGAGATTGAAGTTGTGTGTGTGCAGAGTGAGAGCTGGTTATGGAACTGGCGGATGGTGTGTAAATGAGAGTGGGTATAACTTCTGTCAGTGAGACCAATTGCATAAAAAAAAAGGAAAAATAATAATAAAGTAATAATAAAATAAAACAATAGAAATAAAGAAGAAGTAAAAAGAAAAACAAAGAGAAATAAGAACAAGATTTGATTAAAGGGAAATTGAGTGGTTGGATCACTTGAGAGAAGTTATATGATGTGCTGTGGGATAATATGTGAATGAATTTAAAGTGTGTGTGAAGTTTTATATTATGTGATGAAATAAAATAAAATTTTGTACTTGTTTCACCAAAAGAGCTCTTGGTGCAAGCAAATTACAAAATGCAAATTGATAAATAAAAAAAAAAAAACAGAGAAATAATAAAATAAAAGGGAATATTATAATATAAGGGTGTGGTGTGGAAGGAAAAAGAAGAAGAAGAGTGAAGGGTGTCACAGGGTGTTGAGAGAGACTAGAAAAGAAAAAGAAGGTAGAGAAAGAAGGAAAGAGTAGAGTGCTGTAATGGATGAGGAGGGAATGAAATGATTGTTGACCTATGTGTATATGTATATGTATATATGTGTGTATGTGTATATGTATATGTATATATGTGTGTATGTGTATGTATGTATGTATGTATGTGTATATATATATATATATATATATATATATATATATATATATATATATATATATATATATATATATATATATAGAGAGAGAGAGAGAGAGAGAGAGAGAGATAGTAGTGTGGAGTCAAACGGTATTTGGATTAATTGGAAATTTGAAACATACGCTGGAAGTTTAATATGTATTATTATTTTGCTTGATTCTGTATGTTCCTTATTTGAAATCAGGTGGCTGCACCGAATAAGAGGAGCTGATACAGTAAAAACTATCTAACTGTTGGCAGGACTTCCTATGTGGTGCAAAAGCCATTGAAGAGCTGAACACAAGGGGGCAAGTGAAAATTTGATACTTGTTATTTTGGAAAAATTGTATTTTATAGGAAAAAAATTAAGAAGAAATAGTAATGAATTAGATTTAATATGAGTAAATCAAGAAATTAATTTAAAATAAGAACATAATAGGTGCAGAGTGATAAAGAAATGCAGAGTGCAAAGGTATAGAAAGTCAAGAGCAAAGGAAAGGAATAAAGGAGGGGAGAGTGAGAAGGAAGTTAGGCAAAGTAAGGGGGGTTGACCTGTGACATTGGAGCAGGCTCTTGTGACGGAGCGTTTGCAGAAGGAGGGAGATAGAGAAACGGGGGAGTTATAACTTACTTGGTGGTGACTTTTCATTTTGACTGAGGAAATAATTAAGATTAGAAAGCCGGAGTAAAATAAATTGAATAATAGATAAATAAAAAGGACAGTGAAGAAGTTATTATTTGAATAGTATTGAAATAGAGTGGTGATTGAAGAGTTACCAATTTAACTGATAATTGAATAGAATAGATAATAGAATAGATAATATCTATTGAATAGAATTGAATAGATAATAATAGATAGTTGATCACAAATTTGAGATTTAAGTATATGACATAGTACTTGATTTTAATTGGTGATTAATTGTTAAGCTTTATTTTTTATTTGAATTTTTATTTGAATTCTGGGTTGAAGTTTTGACATCTAAAAAAAAATGGCATCCTATGAGAAAGGAACCCCTGTAGAAGTGATTGGTCTTCAGCAACCTGTATGCAAAGATATAATACGTCGCATATCAAAAAAATGGGAGAAGCAAAAAAAATATCTAAACACAAAGTGGCCTGCAGAAGGAACATTTAATGTGATGGTGTGTAGGGAGATGGAAGGATTGATTAAAAATCACAAATCCAATGACAAATCAAAGAAAAGAGAAGAAAAGAAAGAAAGTGTAACGCCACACCAGCAGAGGGAGCCTTCCCCAGAGTTCTGACTGTCAGCTCTTCCTCTGCTTTCTCCACGCCCACTTCCCTTTTGGCGGCCATTTTAACCAGGCCCAAACAACAGCCTGGTGCGAAGTATTGCCAGCTCATCACTGCATACCAAGCGTTTCTTTATCTGTCTGTTTCTATCGTGTTTTGACCTATTGCCTGTTTTTCTTGACTATTGTTTTTGGATTACCCCTTGCCTTGACGACTCGAATTGGACTGATTATTGTGTTTGAACCTTTTCCTGATTATTTGACGCTGAGTTTGGATTACGTTTGGATTTGTTTGCTGTCTCCATTAAAAACTCTGCATATGGAATCTACTCCGGCTTCCGCCTCTGGTTCGTTACAGAATACTTCGCCTTCACCGAATCCAGCGGAGGTTTCACAACTACAGGCCGCGTTCACTTACCAGAGTGAACTTATGAAGAATTATCAGGAACAGCTGGCTCAAGTGCAAGCAGCAAACAATCATCTGCTTCATTATATCCGTTCGCTTCCACCCACACAACCTCCTACGGTAAGACTGGCACTGCCAGAAAAATTTGATGGTTCTGCTGAGCAATGCAAAGGGTTTATTCGCCAAACTCGCACCTACCTGGGAAGTATGACAGATCATTCCGAAGCAGATAAGTGTTCACTGATCATGTCACTATTGTCCGGCAGGGCAATTGATTGGGCTGCGGCCGTTTGGGAAACAGACGTAAATCTGCGTACTTCTGCTGAATATTTTATGAACCAAATTCGTGAAGTGTTTGAATATCCTGCAGGGGGCCAGGATGTATCAACACGGATTCTGCATTTAACTCAGGGAAGTCGCACAGCAGCAGACTATGCCATTGAGTTTCGCACCTTAGCAGCACAAAAATTGGCGCCGAGAACTGAATCTCTGTTTCTACTGTGGAGAACAAGGCCATCGCAATCACCAGTGTCCACACAAGGCCCGGAAGAAGGCAGCTGATTCAACCCGGGTGAGTTGTGATGGTTTCTCCTTACAAATATTCAAGGCTGTTACTGTACCAGTCCAGATAACTACTGACGATGGTCCTATTCGGTTAACAGCACTGATTGACTCTGGAGCTGCACTTAATCTCATTAACCAGAATCTCATTCATCAACACCATATCTCCACCATACCATGTTTGCCAGCCATTGGAATCACCACTGTGGAAAATAAACCCATAAAAGGGGGTATCACCAGACAGACATCGCCCATCCGTCTACAAACTGGATTGTTTCATCAAGAACTCATTTCACTGTATGTAATTGACTCACCCAAGTATGAAATCATCCTCGGATACCCATGGCTTTCCACTCATGACCCAAGTTTTCTTGGTTCAATGGGGAACTCACACACTGGTCTCAGTTCTGCCGAAAGCACTGTTTGCACAACTGCCCATCATTGCCATGTCTCGCCACTAGTGTGGAAAGTCCCCTCAGCTCACAGACTCCCACGATTCCACAATGCTATAATGACCTGCGGGAAGTTTTTAGTAAAACTAAGGCCACTCAATTGCCACCACATCGCCCTGGGATTGTGCCATTGATCTCCTGCCCAACGCTATGCCACCCAAAAGTAAGATTTATTCCTGTCTCGTCAGGAGTCCCAAGCTATGGAAGAGTATATCAACGAGGCTTTGAACTCTGGATTTATTCGTCCATCCACTTCTCCCGCTGCAGCTGGGTTTTTTTTTGTTAAGAAAAAAGATGGAGGATTACGACCATGTATCGACTACCGAGGTCTCAACCATGTCACTGTTAAATTCCGTTATCCATTACCACTGGTACCAGCTGCATTGGAACAACTTCGCGAAGCCAAGATTTACACCAAACTCGATCTCAGAAGTGCCTACAACCTCATCAGAATCAAGGAAGGAGATGAATGGAAAACTGCATTTCTCACCACTCAGGGGCACTATGAGTACCAGGTGATGCCGTATGGACTTGCCAACGCTCCAGCAGTATTTCAGTCCTTCATCAACGAGATCTTCAGGGATATTCTTCACAAGTTTGTAATCGCTTACATTGATGATATTCTGATCTACTCCAGATCTGAGGATGAACATGTGGATCATGTGAGGATTGTCCTTTCCGTCTTCTAGAACATAACTTGTACATCAAGGCAGAGAAATGTGAGTTTCATGTATTCCAGACATCCTTTCTAGGATACAATATAAGTCATCACGGCGTGGAAATGGACAATGCTAAAATCACTGCTGTCACTGAATGGCCCAGGCCCTCCACAGTCAAAGAACTACAACGGTTCCTAGGATTTGCTAATTTCTACCGCCGGTTCATCAGAAATTACAGTTTAATAGCCGCCCCTCTGACCTCACTACTCAAAGGTAAACCCTCAAGGTTACATTGGACCGAACAAGCAGACACCGCCTTCAATAACCTGAAAACCACTTTTACTACAGCCCCAATCCTGAGACATCCAAATCCCGACCTTCCATTCATCCTGGAAGTGGACGCCTCTGATTGTGGCATTGGTGCGGTGCTCTCACAGCGTCATGGTCAACCTGCAAAATTGTACCCCTGTGCTTTCTTTTCCAGAAAGCTTTCCACAGCAGAAAGAAACTATGATGTCGGCAATAAGGAACTTCTCTCTATGAAAGCAGCCATTGAAGAGTGGAGGCATTGGCTAGAAGGGGCCCTACATCCATTTCAAGTAATCACTGACCATAAAAACCTTGAATATGTCAAAGCTGCTAAGAGACTCAACCCACGTCAAGCACGATGGTCACTTTTCTTTTCTTTTTTTTTTTTTTTTCCCATTTTCTTTTTTTTTTTTTATATTTTATTTTTATTGAAATTTCCATTCACAACAGGGAAGTACAAACATTGTCAATGTTCCTTATTTACATAATCAAAGGCGTAATATCAATAAGTATATCGCAATATTGAGTCCCATAAAAACAAATAAACAAACATAAAAGAGGGGGAGAAAAAGGACTCTACATTTTTAAACACTTGTCAAAGAAATGTACTGTACAATCCCTTTATAGAGATGGTAATGTACGAAAAGATACAGAACATAAAAATAAATAACATACACAAAAACAACACGGAAACAAGTCTGCCACAAAACACTTTCGACCCGATTCTTGTGGGGTGTCTGCTTTAAAGAATAGACTTGGTATAGACTCACCGTCTATGTTTCATTTGTTTAAACAAAATCTGGTCGTATAGGGGATATATACGTAATCCACTCTTTCCATAATACTGCAAATAACTGAGACTTAAGTCTTAGGGCATAGGTTAACTTCTCCATTGAGAAAATTTCATGTACTATTTCTACCCAGTTTTCCTGAGTTGGCACGCTTGGATGGAGCCACTGTCTTGTAATTGCTTTCTTACTTGCAATTGTTAAGATTCTAAACAGGTATTTATTTGGAAAATCGCTAGAAATCAGTCCCAGGTACATCACTTCAAAACAAAAGGGAATTTGAATGTTAAAGATATCCTCTAAACATTTATGTATTTCATGCCAGTACTGATTTATAGAAAGACAACTCCAAAAGATGTGAAAATGATTAGCCTTATCGCCCCACACTGTCGCCAACATTTGGTTTTATGTATCTGTTGCTTACTCTGAGCAGGTGTGGAGAAGAACCTAACATCCCCTTCCATGCAAACTCTCTCCAAAACAAGGAATGTGTAGTTTTCCATTGTGACTCACATACACTTTCCCACTCCTCTACTGAAAGGCTGAAGTTGCCTTCTTGCTCCCATCTCTCCTTTAAATATAATGTATCTATCAATTTGGCTTGTTGTAGCCCTCTATACAACTTTGAAATAACTTTTTTACAATCGTCAGATTGATAGGCTAACAAGAACACTTTTAATAACCCGTCTTCTTTTTTCGATACATTTCCTATAGCATATTCTAAATAATGACGCAGTTGGAGATATCTATAAAAGTCCTGGTTCTCTAGTCCATGTCTTTCTTTAAGTATCTGAAAGCTCTGAAGCTTCCCTTACTCATAAATGTCCAATAGGCAGTTAGGCCCTTAGTTGTCCATCTTTTAAAACTAATATCTAATTTGTTAGGGGCAAACTCTGTATCATAGGCGCACCAGCGCAACAATATCCTGGAATCTTTCAAATGACCTTTCGCTAATTTCTTCCAAATGTTCAAGGACACATTTAACCAAGGATTATCTATACTTATTAATTTATTTATCAGTACCTCATCTCCCAATGCTGCCTGGACCGGGACATCTCGGGATATAGCACCTTCTATTTCTTTCCATCTTGAGTGATATGCCGGATTACATAAACACACTAAAGGTCTAATCTGGGCAGCATAATAATAATCTTGCAAACAGGAAGTCCCATTCCCCCTTTTCTTTCCTTAGCTGAAGTGTTTTAAATCTAGTTCTGGTTTTTTCCCATTCCAGATAAATCTTGAAAATAATTTATCCCATTCTAGAAACTGCTGCGATGGTATAATCACTGGTAAAGATTGAAATAAATATAGTAGTCTCGGTAGAATGTTTATCTTGATTGATTCTATTCTTGAGCTCATGCTTAGAAAGGGAATAATATTCCATCTAGAAATATCTTTTTTAATCTTTAAAATTAGAGGGGCAAAATTAATTTGGTATAATTTTGATGTATCTTTTGGTAAAAGTACTCCTAGATACTTCATTGACACCGCTTCCCAATTTAGACAAAAATTCTTAATAATGAAGCCGGGTGGCTTATAATTAAAGGTAAGGACCTGGGTTTTCTGTATATTTACTCTATAACCCGAGAAGGATCCGTATGTACCAAGGAGAGACATCAGTTCTTGAAATGACTGGGTTGGCTGCTTTAGGTATACTAAAATATCATCTGCAAACGCAGCTACCTTTTGTATTCCTGTCCCTGTTTCTATGCCTATGATTTTGTCGTTCTGCCTAATACACTGAATTAGTGGCTCTATAAACAGGGCAAATAGAGTAGGGCTAATTGGACAGCCCTGGCGTGTTCCTCGCTCTAGAGAAAACTGGTTAGAGAGATCACCATTCACCTTAATTCTCGCTACAGGTTTATCATATAGTGCTTGAATGACTTTGATAATAGATTTATGGAACCCAAATCGATTCATGACCATGAAGAGATAGTCCCACGTAACAGAATCAAAGGCCTTTTCAGCGTCCAATCCCACTAAGAGAGCCTCAACATTATGCTTAGTTATGTGGTTCATAATATGTAAAGAGCGTCTAATGTTGTCTTGGGTTTGTCTTTGCCTAACAAACCCAGTCTGGTCTGGGTCAATAAGTTTAGGGATAATTGTATCTAACCTTCTAGCCAAAATGGATGTAAATAGTTTATAATCAACATTTAAAACACTGATAGGTCTAAAGTTTCCACACTCACTTTTATCTTTACCTTCCTTCGGTATAACAGAAATAATTGCTTCCCTCCAAGAGGGAGGGACCGCCCCACCCTTTAATATTGAATTGAAGGTAGTCAGTAACATAGGAGACAATGATTCTCTAAGAGATTTATACCATTCAGAGACAAAACCATCGGGACCTGGAGACTTATTTACTTTCAACCTAGTAATAGCATTGTTTAATTCCTCTACCGTTATTTCTGATAACAGTCTATCATTGTCTTCTGAAGAGACTAGGGGCAAATTCAAAGAGTCAAGGACCCTTGTCGCTTGAGATTCTACATCTAATTGGTTTTGGGAGTATAATTTTTTGTAGAATGTCTCAAAAATTTTAAGAATTTTATCCAGGCCATTTTCAATTTTTTTGGTAGCTGGATTGCGAATCTTGTAGATCGAATTATCAGCCTGCTGTTTACGTAACCTATAGGCCAGGAGTTTAATAGATTTTCCCCCCACTTCATAATATCTCTGCTTGGTAAATATCATTTTTTTCTGTATTTCTTGCATGTACAAATCATTTATCTCTTCCTGAGTCTTTTTAATCTCTTTTTTCACATTAATATCAAGATTTCTCATGTGTTGTCTTTGTAACTTCTCCAGATATTGCTGCAGTGTATTAAGTCTCTCCTGCCTAATCTTTTGAGTAGTGAGGTAATTGCAATAATCTTTCCCCTCATCACAGCTTTACATGCATCCCAGAGCATAGGGGGTGAGACCTCCCCGTTATCATTATTTTCCAAGTAAATATTAATTTCTGTCTTCAACTGTTCTTTAAACCCATTTAAAATACTTGAGTTTAATCTCCACAATGTAGTCTTTGGTTTGCTTCTCAAGTTGAAAGTCAAATAGACAGGACTGTGATCAGAAAGATCTATTGTTCCTATCTCGCAGCACTTGACCCTGTCTCTGTCTTTACTAAAAATAAAGAAATAATCAATTCTAGAATAAACCGAATGCGGTGAAGAAAAATGGGTATAAGTACGTATAGACGGATTAAGATCCCGCCATACATCTATGACCCCCAGCTCTTTCATGATCATATTAATTTTCTTACTTACAGGTTTGGGGTGGGTTAAACCACTTCCAGAGGAATCAAGTCTATGATTCAGTCTTACATTAAAGTCTCCTCCACAAATAGTAATGCCCTGAGAATGTGTAGCCATTAAATCAAATATATGTTTATAAAAAGACCAATCCGCTCCTGGAGGAGCATATACATTTAAAAAGGTAACCAAGGAGCTCTCTAACTTTCCTGTTATGATAATATATCTACCCTCCTTGTCTGTATTAGTAGATATATGTTCAAAATGTATTTGCTTTGATATTAATATCGCTACTCCTCTCCTGTGGCCAGATTTATAAGATGATGAAAAAGCACTGAAGCCTGATCTATTTAGTTTACTATGTTCTACCTGTGATAGATGTGTCTCTTGTAAGAAGGCAATCTGAACTTTATCTTTTTTAAGTTTTGAAAAAATTTTACTTCTTTTAATTGGATTAAGTACCCCGTTTACATTGAAGGATATCACCTTAATATTACGTAACATTATTCTCTATTAACACAAATCTTAACCAACATCCCCTCTTGCAAGTCAGTGACTGAGCAGACTCTCCCCTCGTTTCCAAGAATGGCAGCTGAACTCTCTGAACAACATTAGAACACTGAACTATGAAAAAATAAAGAACTTTAAAGACTTCCAAAAAAGAGGTCTCTCTCCTGACCTCAAGTGAGCCAAAACAGAATGGCTCAGAGGGAAAACCTTCACTATCCAACAGGGAAGGGCCCCCTATGCTGATCACACTGGCAATACAGTTTGCGCTCATGTGTCAGTATGACAGCTATACTCCGACATTCATTAAAAAAAAAAATACATTGGACTAGGCGAAAACTCAAAACAACACAAAAGTAAAATACATTGGTCAATATCCTAGTTTCGCAATGAGGTCCCGCAAAAAGGAGAGGGGAAAAGCAAGAATTGTCACCTACCAGGTAATGGACCAACCTTTAAAAGAAAATAATAATAGATTTAACATAAATAAAGCCAATGTTCTGTTTACCGCCTGTAAGACTGAAGCTTTTCTTTGTAGCTTTGCTTGTCCCTGATGCGGCCTCCTCCGCTCTCTGACCAGCCGTGGCGCCAGGTGAGACGTTGAATTCGCTCCATCAGTGACCCGGGGCTGGATGACCGTGATGGGAATCCCCTGTCAGCTAGATCCTTCGTTGCTTCTTCCGCAGAGTTGTATACCCGGGTCGCGTCTGTGAAAAACACCCGTAGTTTGGCAGGGTAGGGGGTTTGAAACTTGATCTTCTTCTCGGTCAGCATTTTCTTTGCTTCTATGTATTCCTTGCGCTTTCTGATAACGTCAGGGGCATAATCGTGATCAATGTTCACTCTCCTCTCCTCCCAGACAAAGCCCTTCTTTCTCCACGCCGTTCTCAAATTTTCTTCCTTCAGCTTATAACTGAGAAAGTTCACCACAATTGATCTCGGCGGTGCATTTTCCGGCGGCCGTGGGACAAGCGCGCGATGCGCTCTCTCTATCTGAAGGGATTGAGGCGATTGTAGATCGAGTTTTTCCTTCAGCATACTCTCCACAAACGCGATCATGGTTGGCGAGTTTGCCTCAGCCCCTTCTGCGACCCCGTAGATCCTGATGTTGTTCCTTCGTGAGCGGCCCTCTTGGTCCGTTATCCTTTCTTCTAACTGCGTCTGTAGTTTCAAAACTTCCGCCATTACGCTTTCGGTGTTTTGCGATCTCTCCTCCAAACTGACAATTCGTTCCTCAGCTTCTTCTACTCGGACATTGGTTTTTCGAATGTCCTCTTTTATTTCTTTTAGCTGATCAGAATTGACACTCCTAAAATCGCGCACCTCTTGGAAAATCATAGCCAGGCTAACGGTCTCCTCGTGCTCGTCGCCGCCTCCCCGCTCCATTACACTCTCACCCGGGCTGACGTTAGACGGCGGCTCGACGTTTTCACCCTGTACTCCTTCTTTTACTAATTTTCCTTTAGGTTTTCGCCTAGTTTGTACTTGAGCCCCTCCTTCCATACTGACGATAGTGAAAATTCCAGTTTGTATCTCGTGTTTTGGGGCTATAATCTATCACTTTGTCGGAGAGCGATCTTTCAAGCTGCCATCAGGTTGGTGACGTCACCGGAAGCCTCCGGTCACTTTTCTTTTCAAGATTTCAGTTCACTGTCACTTACCGCCCAGGAAGCAAGAACAGCAAAGCAGACGCGTTGTCACGGAGACATGATCCCCCTCATCAGACACATACCTCAGAACCCATCCTGAACCCAGCCGTAATTATCGCACCCATCAACTGGGATATAATGGATGAAATCCAACAAGCTACCCAACACGAACCGTTACCGACTAATTGTCCTCCCAACAAACAATATGTTCCACAAACACTAAGAAGGAGAGTGATGCAGTGGGTTCACACATCTTTGAGCTCAGGCCATCCAGGAATATCTCGATCCATCAAGCTAACACAGAACTCATTCTGGTGGTCCTTTATGACGCGAGACATCACAAATTATGTAAAAGCTTGTCCAGTGTGTGCTCAAGCCAAGACCCCCAGAGACCTTCCAGCTGGCCTACTGAAACCTCTCCCCATTCCACAAAGACCATGGTCTCACCTGTCCGTAGACTTTGTTACCAACCTCCCACCATCTGATGGATTCACCACTATCCTGGTGATTATTGACCGATTCTCCAAAGCATGCCGTCTAGTTCCACTCAAGGGTCTACCCACAGCCATGGAAACAGCCCAAGCCATGTTTCATCATGTGTTTAGAAACTATGGAATACCCGAGGACATTGTCTCCGACCGAGGAACCCAATTCACGTCTCAGGTTTGGAGAGCCTTTTGTAAATTACTAGACATAAATGTCAGTTTAACATCTGGTTTTCACCCACAGTCTAACGGGCAGGTGGAGAGACTAAATCAAGAGATCGGGAGATATCTGAGAACATACTGCAGTCGAGAGCAACACTGTTGGACAGAATTCCTTCCCTGGACTGAATATGCTCAAAATTTATTGACTCACTCATCCACAGGACTAACCCCGTTTCAGTGTGTGCTTGGCTACCAACCCCCCTTGTTCCCGTGGTCCGGAGAACCATCTTCTGTACCCGCCATTAATGACTGGATTCAGCGCAGTGAGAGGGTGTGGGACAATGCTCATGTCCGCCTGCAACGTGCAATTGGCACTCAAGAGTTGCAAGCAAATCGACGACGTCGCCCACATCCTCCCTATCTACCAGGACAAAGGGTCTGGCTCTCCACGAAGGACCTCAAGTTACATCTGCCGAGCAGGAAGCTCAGCCCAAGGTATGTTGGTCCTTTCAAAATCATTCGACAAATCAATGAGGTCACATACCAGTTAGAGCTCCCTGCCAACTACCGTATCTCTCCTTCCTTTCACGTGTCGCTCCTCAAACCTGTCCACTCGGATGCTGACCCCAATGCTGAGCCGGAGGAACCACCACCACCGCTGGATGTAGATGGATCACCGGCGTACATTGTCAATGTGCTCCTGGACTCCAGAAGACGAGGGGGTCAGCTCCAATATTTGGTGGACTGGGAGGGCTATGGACCTGAGGAGAGATCATGGATACCTGCTTCCGGACATTCTGGACCCCTCCTTAATCGAGAGAATTTCATAGAGCCAGACCTGACCGTCCTGCACCACGACCACGGGGGACGACACGAGAGCACCAGGAGGTGCTCCTAGAGGGGGTGCTGTAACGCCACACCAGCAGAGGGAGCCTTCCCCAGAGTTCTGACTGTCAGCTCTTCCTCTGTTTTCTCCACGCCCACTTCCCTTTTGGCGGCCATTTTAACCAGGCCCAAACAACAGCCTGGTGCGAAGTATTGCCAGCTCATCACTGCATACCAAGCATTTCTTTATCTGTCTGTTTCTATCGTGTTTTGACCTATTGCCTGTTTTTCTTGACTATTGTTTTTTGGATTACCCCTTGCCTTGACGACTCGAATTGGACTGATTATTGTGTTTGAACCTTTTCCTGATTATCTGACGCTGAGTTTGGATTACGTTTGGATTTGTTTGCTGTCTCCATTAAAAACTCCGCATATGGAATCTACTCCGGCTTCCGCCTCTGGTTCGTTACAGAAAGAGAATTGGGAATTTTGAATTTGTTCAAAGATTATGGAATAAAGTTAATTAAACAGGAAAGACAGGAAAAACACGAAAGAGATGAAGAAAACCCTCCACCTTATGACCCATTGTGGAGTAACCAAAAACAAATGGCTCTCAGAAAAGTCCAGTTTAAAGGCAAGATAGAAATCAACGACAAGATAGAGAAGGAGGGAAGCACAGACAAACATGCACAAGACTGGAAACAACCTGAATGGAAAGAGAATCGAGAGGAAACTCCAACATGTTCGTGACAGGGAAAGAAAGACAGCAGGTGAGGAACTAGAGAAAAATCCAGAAGGAGATCCAAGCTTGATGACCTCTTCAGAAATGCCATAGTAGAAGACATGCCTACAGTGGTTAAAGAAAAGCTGGAAGACGTAGTGGGACTCAACTCCAAACCACAGAAAGAGTTCTGTGATTATGTGACACATGAAACGGACCAATACAGGAAAGATGAAATGAAGCAGAAGAACCAAGAACGAGAGCTCCTAAGAAACCTGAACCACCTTCAACTAGAGGAGTTAACGAGCAAGAAGAAAAAAATTCAAGCTCCTGTTAGAGAACAAACCCAAGCTAATACGATGGCACCGGTGACGGTGGCAGCTCCAGCTATTCAACAAGCTATGATAACACCATCAGGGCAACCAACAACAAGACAAGCAAGTAATGGACATGATGGAACGACACCCAGCACAGCAGCTGCTCTTACTGTAATATATTTAAAACCAGACCAACAAAACAAAAGAGGATGGACAAGATCCTTGGGAAGGGGAAGAGGACAGCAAGTGTATAATCAACGCAGTATGAATGGACCACCTGGAGTGTGTTGGGGTGTGGACAACCAGGACATTTGAGAAGAGAATGTCCAGCCATTCCAAGACAAGTACAAAAAGCCTAAGGACAAGGACCTGTCAACCCATGGCGAGGCCCTGCACAAGGATATTAGGGATGCCCAGAGGATCCTACGGGGAGGTATCAGCTTCCAACAATATCATGTGATGCTGATCAAGAACCAATGCTGCAAGTCCAAATTGAAGGAAAGACCACTCCTGTCCTTCTTGACACCGGCGCAGCCTTCTCCTGTCTAAGAACAGAGTATGCAGCTCACCTCCCCAAGTCTGGACAATATGCTAAGACAGTAGGATTTTCGGGAATATCACAGCTAATACCATTGACAGTATGGTAAAGAACAGTAAAGAACAAGGAAATCAAAATTCCTCTTCTGATATCAGAACACCAGTGAATCTTCTTGGACGCGATGCCATCTGTAAAATGAACTTGAAAATTTGGTGTTCTCCAGATGGAATCTACATTGAGAGTGAAGGAACCAAACAACTAACAGTGAGACAACTTCCACGCAATCATGGACAAGAAGTAAATGTCTACTGGCTAGGAGACATAAAAGAGGAAGTAAGGAAAGTCACTGACAAGTGGGGAAAATATGTAACAGTCCAGTTACAAGAACCAAGACATCCAAACACCGAATTCCATTGTACAATGGCTTATGATCCCACTCAGGATGCAAGCTTCGAAGAGCTATGGTTAAAAGAAACACAAAATAAGAAAGTAGCGCTACAGTCAACAAGCATTGTAGTAGGACCAGATGGAGCAGCTCTAAAAGTAGAGAAAAATTAGTTCATAGGAAAGTTGTTTCAAATGCCAGAAAAGGTACCTCACATAGCCCTATACTACAGTAAGGGAAAGTGTTCTCAAGATGTAGAAAACATGATGAAAGAAGCTGAAAATGTGAATGGAAAAGCACTGAAAATCCATTCATTTTTGAATCTTCAGACAAGACATACTTAAAAATCATATGTGACATACCTTTGACTGCAGTTCCCAAGCTGATAGTAGTGACAAAAAAAGAATAGACTGAAATAGTTCCCAAGATGAATGAAATAGTGAGAGAAATGGAAGAGAAAGTGCCAAATGAGTTATGGGCTAAACATGAAACTGATGTAGAGTTAGTTAAATCAGCAAATCCTATAAAAGTAACAGTAAAGCCAAATGTCACACTGCCCAGGTGGATGCAATATCTTTTGAAAAAAGAGGCAGTAGATGGAATAAGACCAACGATTGAGGGATTAGTGAAGGCAGGAGTCTTGATTCAGACATCAACCTAATGCAAAACACCGATTATGCCTATCCCTAAAGCAAATAAAACCAAGTGGAGGTTGGTACATGATTTGAGAGCAGTAAATGAGGTAGTTGAGGATTGGCCAGCGGAAGTTCCAAATCCACACACCTTGCTGACAAATGTTCCTCCTGCTAAGTATTTTACAGTGATTGATTTGTGTTCTGCTTATTTCAGTGTCCCAATAGCACCTGAAAGTCAGCACTTATTTAGTTTCACGTATGAAGGGAGACAATATACATACACTCGACTACCACAAGGGTACAAACATTCACCACATGTATTCAATCAAGTATTGAGAAGAGATCTAGAAGACGTACAGTTAGAGAGTACATTGATTCAGTATGTTGATGACTTGTTGATCTGTTATAATAGTGTGGAACAATGTCATCAAGATTCTATTAAGGTGCTCAAAACTTTGGCAAAAGGAGGCCATAAAGCCTCCAAGGAAAAGATGCAATATTGTCAATCACAAGTTGAATACTTGGGTCGCATTATTGCATATGGGACTAAAGCAATCTCGCCAAGTCAGTTAGAAGGAATAAGTAAAGCTCCAAAACCTCAAACAGTAGGCCAAATGCTGACCTTTTTAGGAATGACTGGATTCAGTGCAGAATGGATAGAAGATTATGCTATCAAAACTGCCCCGTTAAGAACATTAACTAAAGAAATAGGACAACAGAACTTAAGAGAGCATCTGATATGGAACACGGATGCATCAATAGCCTTTGAATCCATCAAAGAGAATTACAAACAGCACCAGTATTTACTCATCCTAATTATGACAATGTGTTTCATCTTAATGTAGCCAACCGAAAAGATGGATATGCATCAGCAGTGTTAATGCAAGACACCTGTAGTGGTCGGAAAAAACAACCAATAGCATATTATAGTACAAAATTAGACAATGTAGCACAGGGCTACCCACCATGCTATCAGCAAGGGTAAGCTGCAGTATATGCAATGTATGAAAAAGCATCAACAATAACAATGGGATATCCAATCATTATTTACACACATCATAAAATAGTGGAACTGTTGGAAAGAGGAAAATTTGTTCTGACCCAAGCAAGATGCTTGCAGTATTCTGTATTGCTAACATACCCGGACATAACTCTTAAGCGCTGCTTGACAAACAATCCGGCTGATTTCCCTTAGATGATGAGGGAGAACCACATGAATGTGTAGCTGAATCAATAGCATTCACACGCTTGAGACCAGATTTAGAATCTAATCCTATCTGGAACGCCGATGTGGATTACTTTGTTGATGGATCATGTTACAGGGACCATCTAGGTAATCATGCAGGTTATGCCATAGTCAGAAGAGAAGGGAAAAATTTTGTGCTCACTGACCTGCAACATTGTGACCAACCATGCTCAGCACAGCTCGCTGAACTTAAAGCCCTAACAGCAGCGTGTTTATTGGCAAAAAATAAGGTGGCCAATATCTTCACTGATTCGGCTTATGCTCATGGAGTATGTCATTTATTTGGAGCAGTGTGGAAGCAAAGAGGGTTTGCAATCTGTCAGCATGGAGAACAGATTGTTGAACTAATCTCAGCCATGATGCATCCAAAGAAACTGTCTATTGTAAAATGTCAAGCACACAAAAAAGGCAATGACTTTGTAGTACAAGGTAATAATGCAGCTGACTTGTATGCTAAGCAAGCGTCAGGTTGTCAAGTTACAGTGATGGCCCCTACAGTACTAATACAGCCAGACCCTCAATTGGCAGACCTGGTTCGTATTCAAGAGCAGGCCACACAAGCTGAACAGACAATATGGCAACAGAGAGGGGCAACAAGAGATACAAATGGAGTTTGGAGATCCCATGAGGGGTACATAGTTGCTCCAACTGCTTTACTTACTATAATGATTCCTGATGCACATGGATTTGATCATTGTGCACGAGGAGAAGTTATAAGAGTAATCAAAAGGCAAGGGTACTGGTCGCCGTATTTACAAGCCATGGTTGATAAGTTCTTAGCTGAATGTGAGATCTGTGCACAAAACAATGTAAGAAAAGGAACTACAACACCTTTGTCTTACATACCAACACCTGAAGGTCCATTAAAACATCTAGTACTGGATTATGTGGACATGATTAAGTCAGTCAGAGGGAAAAGGTACATGTTAGTAATAATTGATCGGTTTAGCCGTTGGGTAGAAGCAGTGCCATCTCCAGATCAAAGCGCTCAGACAGTGATTAAATTCTTGACCAGAGAAGTGATTCCAAGGTTTGGAATTCCGTCACAAATCAGTTCAGACAATGGTTCGGCGTTTGTGCAACGAACTGTCAAAATGGTGTTACAAGACTTAGAATAAAACAGACGTTAGGATGTGTTTATCATCCTCAATCACAAGGAATGGTAGAAAGGGTTAATGGAACCATCAAAGCAAAAGTCAACAAAATATGTGCAGACACAAAGCTCAATTGGGTAGATGCATTGCCACTAATGAGTTATAGAATGCAAACAAACAGGATCACCAATTTGACTCCTTATGAAATGTTGACTGGCAGACCAATGCCTGTACCCTTTCTAAGAGGCCCATATGAAGGCCCGTCATTAGAACAGCTGCAATTGGAATTACGGTCATATATGAGACAATTAACTGCGATACATAAAGCCATCTACTTACAGGAGCAGAGCAAAGTACCCAGACTGGAAGAGGAGACACCCCTTCCAGGAATACCAGGTGACCACGTGTACCTCAGAGTGTTCCGACGGAGGTGGCACGAACCACGACGAGAAGGACCATATAAAGTAACAAAAGCTGGATTTGAGTCATTGATTTTACACATAACAGTAAACAAATGTTGAATGGATTAATTACGTTTACTATAATCAGCAGCGATTCATCAATCATAACGATGATGCTCTAAGAGCTCTAGGAGAACAACTTGACCCCACAAGTAAAATGGTTTATCAAAATAGATTGGCATTAAATTGGCTATTGGCAAACAAAGGAGGAGTATGTGTGATGTTTGGAGATGAGTGATGTACTTTTATTCCTAATAACACAGCACCAAATGGATCCTTCACCCAGGCAATGGAGAGACTGAGGGAACTTAGACTTGAACTTAAAGCAAGCGCGTGGAAGAGATCTAGCTTTTGGAAACTGGTTTGATAATCTTCTTTATAACTGGAAAAGTTGGATAACAAAATTGGGAATAATAGCGGCTATTATACTAGTTGGGTTCTCTCTATTATTATGCTGTGTCTTTCCTATTCTCAGGTCTATGATTGCGCATGCAGCTGCCAGACAGATGATCAACATAACTGTGGGAGAAACAGCACCAAAGCCTCATGTCACTAAACAGCGTTACCTGATGTAGAATTAGAAGAAGTAGATGGAATATGGTAAATGGGGTTGCCTTTTGATTTGGGAATTATTTTGATGTTTTGTCATTTGAGAGAGAGAGGGAGAGAGTGTATACATTGTAACTGAGAAAGAAGAATTCACACTGGTATATAAAGAATTAACAAGGAATTGGGTAGTGTAGGCAGGTAGTTAGAGGGTGTTTTGTTTGTTATGTTTATGATTTGGCAAATACCCTATATTGTTGTATCAATAAAACCTATGAACCAAGTATAAGAGTAACTATAGAACCACACATCTTCTCCATACAACCCAAAACCCCTGGTACCCTTGAACACCTGGAACGGTTGGACCTCGGTGGACAAGCTGACAATCAACGAACATTGGCAACCACAGACCAAGCTACTTGAACTCTATTCACGACCTCACAAAGGAAAATCTTAATGTGGCAAGGTGGGTGACAATCTAACCTTTTTTGTTAATTGGCGTGTGATTGTCACCCACAATAGCCAATGAGATTGTGCCCTTATAGTATTTAAGGCTGGAGTCATGTCACCTGGTGTGCGTCACCGCTGGGACTGTTGTTGATGGAGTGTGCATGTGCAGAGGGTGCGTGGTCTCTGTGGTATGTAGCAGTTAATGGAGGAGTGGGTATGAGGATTAAAAGTAGATATTTTCTTCCCCTAGTGCGCAAAGTGGCTGGTTGATACTTTGTTCTGGTTACAGGCTGTCCACCATATGTCAGGTATGTGCGTGTTCTTTTGTGCGTAGTTCATGGAGCGGTGACGTTAACTGGTGTCTATTTTATTTAGTTGTGGATCCTTTCGTGTCTCTTTCCTGCATAATCTTTTGTGAGTTGTGAGCAGCGGTAAAACTTGTGCTTATAATAATCCGCTTTTTGGTAAGTGTGATTTTTGTTCTTATCCTTTTGTAGCCAAGCCACTAGGAGGCGATGTGGTACCGGCGGTGATAGGTAGGATCCTTTAAAGTGCGCACTTCCGTTTAGTAGAGGAGCGGCGTTTCAATTGTTTGGCGTGCAGGTGGTTGTTCGTCGCTGGAAGAATAATCTCTGATGTGTGCTTTAGAGCGTTTCCTTTATCGGTAATTCTAAACGGAATCACTGGTGGATATTGAATGAACACCACTACATAGTGCACGTGAGTGTTAAACATTGATTTTATGGTGAGATGAATTGTAATATATTTTCTCTCGTGGAAATATATATTTTTTTTATATGTTGTTTTTATATTAATAGGAGATGCCTTAAGTTTCTCATGTTCGTTATTTTAGGCTGGACAAGTGGTAATTGCTGAACGAGCAGCATAGTATATTGCACGTGAGGATTGACTATCTATGGTAGGTCATTTTATCGTGTAAAATTAACAGTATCGTTGGACGCACTAATTTGCAACCCTTCTATATAAATGTTAAAAGCTTTTCCTTTTAGGAAGCATGTGGTGATTTCTAGCCTTTAACGGCCTATGTGGGTAATCAGATAAACGTTGAAAAGGTATCTATTTTTAACTTTTATTGTGTGGCTAGGAGAGCTAGCATTTTAATACTGACTTTAATAAAGTTATTGTTTAATTGTTTTAAGAAAAGGTGATGAATTGTGTCTGGGTGGTTAATGCTGTTTTCTCTTTGTAGAGTTTCTCAGTCCAGCTCAATTGATCACTGTTCCTCCACCTTCATTCATTTATTTTTTGTATTTTGAGTGTGGCCCATGTTTTCTTGTATTCTTATTTGATACATCTGTTGCGCTCCGTGAAGCCTTGACATAGTCTTGCCCAGTGTGATTACAGAAGATTATATTCACTTCCATATGCACAAGTGTGGGGTGTCAAGAGTCAGTGTGCTGTGTAAGTCAATTGTAATTTCTTTTGGGTTTGTTTTCTCTTTGTTATTGTAGTGTTTGGTATGGTTTTGGAAGTGTTACCCTTTAAACTCTTGTATTTCCAGCCCATATGAGCATCGCTTGTCAGCTTGTGAGTAAACTCAGATGCGAATAATTTATTGTATTTAATAAAGTGATTTGAGATTTTTATAGTAATATGGCCTGGAGTACATTCATTTAATTGGATAGCCGTGCGGGACCCCCTTATTTGTGACCTTGGGATCTCCTACCCAGAGAAAATTGGAGTGGCGTAGTCAAAGATAGTCTCAACAAAGATAAACACATTTAATCGCCCCATCATACTTTTATATGGGAAATTTATATTTTAAATATCACTTTCTTTATTTTCAGTGCGTTGACGTCTTTCCGATGCCGCGCGTCTAGTTACGAGAATGCGGAAGTGTTTACACGGCGTTTAAAAGGACGGCGCTGCTGTTTTTCTCCTGTGTTTTTCTCCTGTTTTTCTCCTTTTTCTTTGGGACTTTCTTTTCGTTTTCTTTTTATTTTCCTTTTTGTGGTATGCCCACTGTTGTTATTAATTTTGTTTGCATCTGTTTATCGTCATCATTTAAAAACTGATCAAGACGGGGTTGGTTGCACCGGTGACTTTTACCGGTGCTGTGAAAAGTGTCCTGATGCAACTTTGACTTTGCAACTGCTGACCCTATCGCTCCAGTGAGCATTTGAACTGTTCCATCCAGTATTTGGGTCCTTTTTCTTTGCTTTGAATATTTTTGTAGGTTTAATTTGATGGAAATGTCTTTACTGTATTACCGAATGTAATATTACTTTTTCTCTTGTTTTGGCTTGCTCTAGGCACTGTCGGTCCCTGAGGCTGGGAGGCTAGTTAGCTCTGAGTATTGGTGGTGGTATAATCGCGTGGAGTGCAGTGCTGCTTGGATTCACCTTTCACAGAGTGTGTGTGTCTGCGTGTGTGTGGGATGCACGAGTGCGCCATTAGGATCCTCACTTCACCTAGCCTGCCCTTGCCGTTGGAAAGCCTGTGCTGTATCTTTTTTTTTTTCTTTTTGTTTCTTTGAGTGTTCTAAATGTCTTTATTTGTAGGAAACAGAGCTCCCTTTTTGTGACCATGTGACCTTGAATTGATACTGATTGATCTTAAGGCTTTTAACTATTTATTGTGGATATCTAAAATAAAGTTTTGTACATTGTTCCCACGTCTCTCTTAGAGTTATTCTGGCCTCTGAATCTGTGCTTCCTAATTTTTATTTCCCGGTTTCTTTTACGGGGTGGCGTAGTCGGTTCCTTTAAATATAACACCTTTTCTTCCACTCAGTATTGCCACATTAAGCTGACTGTTGAATGACTTATTGAATATGTAACCTGTGTGTTAATGCTTGAATATCCTTTGAAGGAATATATATGCATGTTTATATATAATTGAATGTGTACAGTCCCCAACGAGAAAAGAAGAATAGAGGTGTAGTCTTTTTTGACTCTACTCAAAGAAAAAAGAGGGAGTTTTTTGGCTGCACTCTCTACAAGAGTATTCTTTCATAAGGTGGTCCTTTATAAAACTTCTGCCTATTTAGGCACTAGCCCATATGATGACTCTTTTATGTGATAATACTCTTGAGCAAGTAAGGCATGAGACTTAATAAAGTCTCAGAGAGAGGATTTTGTGGAGTTTTCCTTTAGTGTTCTTTTATAATTTCTATACATTTATGAGTTAACTACATGTTACTTTTGTGCCCTTCTTAAACATAATGGTGTCTGCTGTTGGAAGATTGCATGTGAAGGCAGTGGGGGCTAGGTTGCGTGCGACGGTAGTGGGGTCTGCAAAACATACATCAACTGGTAAATGCAATAAGGTTATAAGCCACCAGGTTCCCATAGAAAGAACCCATAAGTAAGGGGGCCTCATGTCAAACACAGCATAAATAAGGGGGCCTCATGTCAAACACACGCACACAGACCCTATAGAATTGACAAGGGACTAAAACGAAAACCCTAAGATTGTATACAGATGTCCTTACCTAAAACTGATGGTATGTGGGGTGGGACGCTAGCAGGGGTTTAAAAAGAGGAGACAGAGACCAAGAGGGGAGAGGCGGACTGCTGCTATCTCAGACTTGAATAAAGTTTTTTCCTGACACCTAAAATCCTGCTGTACGTGTCTCTTTGCTCGAGAAGTGAATTCGGCTCCAAATCAACAATAACTTTCCATAACACAGGCTGCTGCGAGTGAAACAACTCAAGACTACCGTCTATCACCCCCAGACGGATGGCTTGGTCGAACGGTTCAAACAGACCCTCAAACAAATGCTTCGGCGCGTGGTGGCGGAAGACCGGTGGGACTGGGACCTAATGTTGCCATACATACTTTTTGGCATCCGGAAAGTCCCCCAAGCCTCAACCGGGTTCACTCCCTTTGAGCTCCTCTCTGGACGGCAGCCACGGGGCCTCTTGGATGTCGCCAAGGAGGCCTGGGAGCAGCACGTAAAAGAAATGAGGGAGAGGATAGACCGCGTCATGCCGTTAGTCCGGGACCACCTATGCAAAGCCCAACAAGCACAACAGCGACACTACAACAGGGCAGCCCAACCACGGGAATTCCAACCCGGTGACAAGCGTTCCCACAGCAGCATGCAAGTTCCTGGCCACCTGGCAAGGGCCCCACACGGTAGTAGAGAGAATTGGCCCAGTCACGTACCGGCTACATCAGCCAGGCCGACGACGACCAGACCAACTCTACCATGTCAACCTGCTTAAAAAGTGGAAAGGGAACGAGGGCCAACTCTCCGGCCTCACATCCACTGATCCCGTGGTTGTTGGCGTCAACCCCACCTCTCGGCTGCCCAGAAGGGGAACTCCAGCACCTGGTCGGTCAGTACCCTGACGTGTTCTCCCCTCGGCCCGGGCGGACTCATGTCTTCGTACACGAGATCCGAACGCCACCTGGAGTTATCGTCCGGCAGTGGCCCTACCGGGTCCCTGAGGCTCGTCGGCAGGCTATTGAGGAGAAAATCCAACAGATGCTCAAGATGGGGGTAATCGAACCGTCGCGTAGCCCCTGGTCCAGCCCCATCGTGATGGTCCCGAAGCCTGACGGCACCCTCCGCTTCTGTAATGATTTCCGCGCCTAAAGCGAGGTCTCAGAGTTCGACGGTCACCCCATGCCGCGGGTAGATGAGCTGCTGGACCGACTGGGAAGGGCCCGGTATATCTCCACCCTGGACCTGACGAAGGGTTACTGGCAGGTACCTCTCTCTAAACATTCTAAAGCCAAAACTGCTTATTCTACCCCCAGTGGCCACTGGCAGTACCGGACCCTTCCCTTCGGTCTTCACGGGGCCCCAGCAACCTTCCAGCGCATGATGGACGTCATCTTCACGGCCGCACCAGAATTACGCCGCGGCCTACCTTGCAGCGACATTGTGATCCACTCAGAGACCTGGGAGGATCACCTGGAGCGTTTGCGGAGGGTGCTGTCTGAACTCCGGCGGGCTGGGCTCACAGCCAACCCCAAGAAATGTCATCTGGCACTCTTCGAAGCAAGGTACCTGGGTTTTCAAGTCGGGAGGGGTCTCATTCGTCCCCAAGAGAAAAAGGTGGAAGCAGTACAGAATGCACCTCGGCCCCTCACCAAGACCCAGGTACGTGCCTTCCTGGGGTTGGCGGGCTACTATAGATGTTTTATCCCCAACTTCTCCTCTTTAGCTGCCTCCCTTTCAGACCTGACCAGGAAGGGGCAGCCAGAGAAGGTGAACTGGACACCCATCACGGAGAAGGCCTTCAAGACTGCACTGACGTCGGAACCAGTGCTCCGAGCCCCAGACTTCAGCTGCCCCTTCCTGTTACAGACGGATGCCTCCGACACGGGACTGGGAGCAGTCCTATCCCAGATCCAGGAGGGAGAGGAGCATCCCATCTTATTCATCAGCCAGCTGACCCGGCGAGAAGAAACTATGCTGCAGTAGAGAAGGAAGCCCTGGCCGTCAAGTGGGCAGTCCTGGAGCTAAAGTATTACCTTCTCGGTCGAAAGTTTACCCTCCTCACTGACCATGCTCCCTTACACTGGATGGCCCGGGCCAAAGAGACCAACGCATAAGTGACCCGGTGGTTTCTGGTGCTCCAGGACTTCCACTTTGGGGTGGAGTGTAACGAGCATCCCGAACCGCCATCAGCGTCGCCCTGGAAACCAACGAGGAGCACCTGGCCACACTCGTCACAGGCTGATCAGACCCAGCTGCTCCCCATTACCTGCGCAGCATAAGAAGACCACGCAACATGCCACATGGAGGAAGATTGTCTCCATGAATGCTGAGCCTAACTCCTCTTCTCTTGTTCCCGCAGAGAGCAGCATATGACCAGTCAGCCTGCACAAGCACAGCACAGATCCACTGCACCAGGAGGGATAAACGAAAGAAGAGAGCACCTCAGCACCAACCCACCCCGCTAGCCTCACTTGCACCTGTATTTCACCCGTGGTTTGCACAATAAATCCACCCTCCGGGGCCTGTGTTTGGAACTCTCTTGCCGTGTGTTTCTTCACCCCGTCAGAGGGCAAAGGACACTTCTCCAAGGCTTGAATTTTTTCCACTTGTGGTCGGACAACTCCTGGCCAATAACATATCCTAGGTAGGCCGTTTCCTGCTTAGCCACCGCACACTTACTGCACATGCTCCTCCCAGGTATTGCTATAAACAACGATATCATCAAGGTATGCAGATGCAAATGTTAGATCACACAATACCTGATCCATCAATCTCTGAAAGGTTGCCACACGCCCATGAAGGCCAAATGGAAGCACCTTAAAATGGATGAGGCCTCGAGGTGTTCTGAAGGCAGTCAGTGGCCGAGAGGATAGGGTCAGTGGAATCTGCCAATATCCCTTAGAAAGGTCCATTGTCGTCAAGTATTTGGATTGGCCCAAGCGATCGATCAAATTACTGATACAGGAGTAGGGTAAGAATCAAACTTTGATACTGAATTCAAATAACGGAAGTCTATACAAAATCGCATACTCCCATCCTTCTTTGGCACAAGGACTATTGGATGGAACCATTCATTGTTTGAGGGCTCAATGATTCCCAAGCGGAACATCAATTCCACTTCCTCCTTTAATGTCTCCTGAAGACGCTCTGGTATCCTATAGCTCTGACGTTGGGACCATGTCAGGTGTTCTAGACTGATGTCCCCAGGAACTGGCTTTGGCAGGTACTGATCATCTGACTCTTCCCCTTCAACACAACAAATCACCAAAGAGGACAGCGACTCCTCAGATCGAGGAACCCATTCCTTCAACAGATTGATATGCAAAACCCGACTGGAGCGCTCTTCACCAGGCATACTGATTTCATAAGTTGTAGATCCAAGGCGTTTCTTAACTTCATAAGGGCCCTGCCATTTTGCTAGGAGCTTACTTTCTCGACTACGCAACATGACAAGGACCTTTTGGCCAACCTCCAGACTCCTTTCCCGAGCTAGTGGATCATACCAAGTCTTCTGCTGTTTTCTGGATTCTGTCAAGTGATTCTGGGCCAACGCCAGTCATTTTCTGTAGACGTTCCCTCATTTGTATCACATAAGACACAACATTGGTGGGTTCTTCCTTTCCCCTACTTCCTGTCCACATTTCTTGAAGCAAAGCCAATGGCCCCTTGACATCATGCCCATATAATAGCTCAAAGAGAGAAAACCCTGTAGAAGCTTGAGGGACCTCTCCATAAGCAAAGAGGAGATATGGCAGCCATTGGTCCCAATCTCGGCCAGTCTCGCTGACAAACTTCCGGAGCATCTGCTTTAATGTCTGATTAAAGCGTTCAGTTAGAATCCATCCATTTGTGGATGGTAGGGCGTCAGTCGCAGACTTTTAATTCCCAAGAGCTGGTAAACCTGCTTCAACAAGGTGAACATAAAATTAGTACCCTGGTCGGTTAAAATCTCTGCTGGAAACCCGACTCTAGAGAACAACTGGACCAAAGCAGTAGCTATAGGTTTAGCTTTCACAGACCATAAAGGAAATACCTCAGGATATCTTGTAGCATAATCTGTTATCACCAACATCTATTCCCCGTTCGACTCCTCTCGACCGGACCGACAACATCCATCCCAAGCCTCTCAAATGGAGTGCCGATGATTGGAAGTGGTTGTAATGGGGCTTAAGTGGGCGCTGGAGAGAAACCTTTTGACAAACAAGATAGCTCTTATAAAATTGAGTTACATCCGCTTTCAAACCGGGCCAGTAAAAATATTTCTTGGTTCTACGCAGCAGTTTTATTTTTCCCAGGTGGCCAGCCCAAGGAATTGAGTGGCTAAGATGTAACACCACCTCTCGAACATTCTGTGGAACCACAAGCTGTTTTTGTGACCCAATCTGGTGGTAGAGTATTCCTCTGTCAACACATAAGTCCCGGTTTTCCATCAGAAACCTCTCCTCTCTCCTCCGCAGCCCTGGAAAAGCACTCTTTGAGGCTGGTATCTTCTTGCTGTAGCCTGATGATATCAGTAGGTAACTGTAAGTTCCAGGGCAAATTACAAGGATTATCTTCAGACATTCTAGAGGCAACATATTTTACCTTCTCTTGTCTCTTTTCCCTTCGAGTCTTCCTCCACTTCGACACACCAACCTCAATGTCAGCATTAAAGAAAGGTAACACGCTCAGCCCCAACTCTTCTGACTGTTTCGATTTTGCTCTGGTTACCACCATGTGACACTCATGGCCTAAGTTTAATAACTCCATCAGCGCTGGCATGTCTCGACCCAGGATCACAGGAAAGGACAGGTTATCAGCCACTCCTACTTCCAACAGGTAAGTCTGACCTTCACCTTAACATAGACATTGGCTGTGGGCAATAATCTCTCATCCCCATGCACACAACATATAGGCAGTTTTTAGCGAAGTTAATCAATGACGGTGATAAAACTTCCTATTCACAAGAGTCTGATCACTGCCAGTATCGATTAAAGCAGTCAACTTTTCACCATTAACTTCCACACTTGCCGTTCTGGAGAAACTTGAATTCTCAAGTATTTTGTGCCTGGGGACAAAACATAGCTGTGTAAGTTGAACAGAATTCTTTGGACAGTTTGGCTTGATATGCCCTCCTTGACCACACAGATGGCATACAATTTGTTTCGGAGGAAGATGGAATTTGGCTAGAGCAGGTTTCCCTGTGGGAGGCTTACCAAACCCCTCAGCTTTCCTTGGTTGAGTCTGTGGAACATCCATGGATCGACGGTCATTACCAAATCTCCAGGCCCAGGGCTTACTCTTCCCCCTGGCAGCAACAAATACATCTGCCAAGGATGCCGCTTCTCCTGCCGTACTTGGGTCCCTCTCTCGAATCCACACCTGAAGTTCAGGAGATAACAATCTAAGGTATTGTTCCAAGATAATAATCTCACTCACCTCCTCCACAGTTTTCCCTTTAGGCTGGATCCATTTATTGAAAAATTCCTTAAGTCAATTGTAAAGCTCTTTTGGGCTCTCAGATGAATCTACTGATAAGGAACGGAACCTTTGACGATAAGTTTCAGAATTAACATCATATTTCTTCAAAATAGCAGACTTCACTTTATCATATTCAGTAGACTCACTCAGATCCATATTGACATATGCTGCTCTTGCTTTACCCGTCAATAAGGGAATAAGATGCCAAACTCCTTTGAGCCGAAGCTAGAGAATGTCTATCAGAATCTAGAGGGTTATGGTCTGACCTTTCAGTAGCTTCCTGGTCCGCCTCAGAAACGTGAAGAGTAGGAGAAGTGCGTGCCTGGACCTCCATTTGTAATAAGCTGAACTGATGCTGAAGAGCCTTAAAGCGTCGTTCCTGATCTGCGTGCTCCTGCTGCCTCATAGTTTCTCTGCCTTCAGTCCTGGCCATATTGGCTCGAAGCAGACCTGCCAACTCTGCCACTGAAACTTCCTTCGTTTCCACTGCCTCGCCTTCTACAGCCCCTTCCTCAATATCCTCATCCTTTTCTTCCTCCTGTTGCAAGGGAAAAACAGCCACGTGGGGCAAAACAACAAAAAAAAACTGATGTCCTTAGGCAACCGGAGATCCCACTTCTGACACCATATGTGAGGGAACGAGAGGTCAAGAAAAGGAACACCCAGGTTTACACAAAAAAAATGGGTCTTTATTTACCTAAATCAAATAAATCAAACTTGTACTTAACCAAAACAAGTGAAAACAACAAAAACAAAATGAAAACAACCAAACAAGAACTCACACAGGGGTAAGCTGGCCAATTACAACTCCCCAAATAAACAAAACGCAGAGCTTATAAAGGAAAAGATGGGCCCATTACAACACAAAAAGGGGAGACACAAAAAAGTTACATTACATTAAACATTTAACACAAAAATAAATGACAACATCAAACAATACAATTCAAAATTAATATTAAAAGAAACATTAAATAGATAACTACAATCCAAAACCCCCAAACAATTAATTTAAAAAAATCCTCAATTCTCTGTTTCCCCTATTCCACCTTAGCCATCGGTACATCCAGGCGGAACCAATAAACAAATCCCTTGTTCCAGAGGTCAAGAAAAGGAACACCCAGGTTTACACAAAAAAAATGGGTCTTTATTTACCTAAATCAAATAAATCAAACTTGTCATAACAAAACAAGTGAAAACAACAAAAACAAAACGAAAACAACCAAACAAGAACTCACACAGGGGTAAGCTGGCCAATTACAACTCCCCAAATAAACAAAACGCAGAGCTTATAAAGGAAAAGATGGGCCCATTACAACACAAAAAGGGGAGACACAAAAAAGTTACATTACATTAAACATTTAACACAAAAATAAATGACAACATCAAACAATACAATTCAAAATTAATATTAAAAGAAACATTAAATAGATAACTACAATCCAAAACCCCCAAACAATTAAACCCCCAAACAATTAAAGGTATGCAAACCAAAATAAAGTAATAATTGTTTAACAGATGCGTGTTGTGTATTGTTACTATAAACGTGATTAAAAAAATAAACCAAACAAAGAATGGAAATGATAACATTAAATCTATATGAAATGTATAAAAGAAACTGAGTGAGCTTTGGCTACCTTAATGATCTTGTGCGGCCACATCTCGGGCCGTCACAACACCCATTGACATGAATAAAGAAACTCTGTTCGGACTAATCACGTGGTCATGTGATGACGTGTCAAACAAATTAAAACTTCTAAAAGTTCTTTGACACGAACAAAATTAAATAAAATCTTTGAAACGTGTTCATAAATTGTAAAAACTACTCCCCGCTCAACGTGATCACTCCAAACTGTGTCTCTTTGTTCATGTATGGCAGGAGTTTATATCGACTTTAGCAGAAATGGAGTGTTCAACGTGGTCGCAAAGCGATACTGATACCCTGTTTTCCGAACTACTAAGCGAATGAGATCAAATAAGTTCCACCACATCCACACTCCTGTAAATGGAGAGAAAAGGTTTGTCGGTCCGACACAGAGTGTCAGTAATGTACAACGACCACGTCAAACAGTCCATTTCCAGCTAAAGGCGATAAAAACACCCATTGACATTGTTGGAAAAATCTTCCTTGTTTCCCTCCCAGGTTCAGGTCTGTCAATGATGAGACTTACTCTTAAATTTACTATTTTAATTAGTTTAATAAAGTCAGAATAATTGAGACTGAGCTCAGGATACAGAACAACAGCATCAAGGCATGCAGGGCAGTCCTGTATGCTCACACTACATTTCACACAATAGTTATATTCTTGTGCTTGGGTCTTCCTCCCACTCAGGGTGTCCTTCACAGAACCAGGTGCAGTTGTTTTCTCCCTCTCAATCAGTAGATGGGCTCAGCAGCCTCCACGTCCTGTTTCTGTAGATAAGACATTTTGCACTGCACATACACACATAATATCAAATAGAAAAACTCAGAGCCTTTATGAGGCCTGGGCACAGTGCTTCTATTGAGTAAAACTTGTAAAACATAAATCCTTTAAAACATAAATACCACAACATGAATAAAGAAACTCCGTTCGGACTAATCACGTGGTCACGTGATGACGTGTCAAACGAACTAAAACTTTTAAAAGTTCTTTGACACGAACAAAATTAAATAAAATCTTTGAAACGTGTTCATAAATCGTAAAAACTACTCCACGCTCAACGTGATCACATAACGTTTCCCACGTCTTGATTTTTCCATCTTGTAAAGTAAAGATTTGTAAAGATTTTTGTCTTTGTAAAGTCACCCTGTTCAGTGAGCACACAGACTGCCTTGCGTACTTCTCTGATATATTGACGTGGGCAGCCACTCCACTTTATACGGCAGCGCAATCTAAGAGAAGGCAGAAATAAAACGCTGATTTTGGATGGAGATGATAAGCCACTGAAACCTCTACTACAATGTCTAAGTCGTTAGTTAGCATCACCCTCTGCATCCTCATCCCCACGGTTCATCCTCCTCTTGCATGAGCAGGCCATCAAACAGCAGCTTCCATCAAACCACTCTGGACAGACATGGGTCCTGCTTGTTAACCACCGTCACTCTCAGCCTTTGCTCAAGGATTTTCACTGGCAATGATGCACAGTGAGCGCATGTTTGTAGACCTGTCAGCGATATCTGAGTGTGTTTTGAGCTCATACACATGATGCACGCTCAAAATGAGGATGGACGTGGGCAGGATGAAGATGTCACAATCTACTTCCTCATATTTGGTGATGGATTCCAATGACGTCTTGTATGTTGAAATGTTTAGCGAAATCAGCAAAGACAGAATGTGCTGAGAGAACTTGCTGCAGTCTCCAATTGGACAAAAGTGCAAATGAGGTTGGTAGAGGTCAACTGACTGATAACTTCCGCACTTGATCACGCCCAAAGCGACCCATTGAAAATAAAGAATCTAAAAAAAATACCAACTGATCAGCACAAGAATACTGATCCATGATGTTGATACAATTTTGCAGTCACAAACTGGCAACATGGCAACATATCCAGGAATTTAACTTGTCACAAGATAACTAGTTACGTCGCATTATATATATATATATATATATATACATAATATAAACATAATAAATATACAAAGTAAACATATGTAATCAAACACTTTGACTTTGTATTCAATTAATTGTAATTAATCATTTGACAATCATTATCTTATCAATATTACAAACAATACATCATTTGACATAGTCAGATAATAACATTGTGTGTCATTTTTAGTCAGATTGTATTAGTCAAAAATTCCACCACCATCATTTTCAACATGAAATATATAATATAATACATAAGCCTATAATTTACCTATTGCCCAAACTATGTAGAAGCCAGATAGAGACTTTAAGGTGGGCTCTTTTGTAACCACCTGGCAACCGCCCTTAACACCCTGACTACTAAAAACTTCCTTCATCACCGCATATAACGCTACAAAGATTTACTGCTGCTAATTAGAACTGGAGCGGCGCCAGGTAAAAGAGCTACTGAATCACTTCCTCAGATGGGTTGATTGTGGCAAATGGAGCTCAGCTTTGTGCTGGGCTCTTTCTGTCCCATCAGGTCTGTGGCTGGCGCTGACCTCACTGACACCATCTCTCTGTTTAATGTGTGTGATGAGAAAGGAGACTTTTCTGAGTCCACATTGGTAAAGAGGGTTCAATCCCAGAGGCAGCAGTCAGTCGACAGGAGTAACAAGGTGGGACTGGAGTTAGATAAGTTAGATAAATTAGCCATTGAGATAAATTTGGGTTTTCTGTATGATGGCTTGGAAAGACGGCTGTGCCATTACTTGAACTTCTTTTATAGGACATAGGACATAGGACATAGGACATATATATATATATATATATATATATATATATATATATATATATATATATATATATATATATATATATATATATATATATATATATATATGTACTGTTTATAAACTAGGGTTGCGCAATGTGTCAGCACTGGATACAGGAAAATATTACATATTGTTTTATTTAAGCATATAAACTGACAATTATGCAATATCATTCTCATTTGCACTTTTAGATAACCTTTGACATCATATATATATATATATATATATATATATATATATATATATATATATATATTGCAAATCTCATATAATATAGATGCCTGAAATTCACTTTTAGCATTGATTTTAGGGTCTTTTTGCGTAAAAGTGAATTCTAGCCTAACAGAAAGATTTCAATTAGTAAATAATTGTTAAATATTAGGACAGATTTTGATTTGACAATCATTGTACTCTTGGAACTAGTCAGTAAAACTGACATTTTCATTGTATTAAAACCGTCAAAGCATCATACGTCTGAGCTGATCATAACGGATGGTTTCTACTTAGTCTTAAAATGTTTTTGGAAAATGTAGGACATTCTGCAAAATATAATTTTTGTGTTCCAAAGAAGAAAAAGTGAAATGACATCAGGGCAAATAAATGATGACAGAATTTTCATTTTCTTCCTCGAATTGTTTCCAATGCTCTGAGACAGAAAGAGATTGTATTGTGGTGTGAGTGATATCTGAACAGCATTTCACGCTTCTGCTGGCCCAGACTTATCTGCGTCAGCTGTGTGCTGTTGTGGGCCAAAGGGTAATGACCCAGTTGAGCTGCTCTCACCCTTGATTGGTCCTTCCCGGAGTGAGACAGCCAGCCGAGAGAGAAAGTGAGGCATCTGTAAAACCCTTCAATTGAGTTCCAAAGATAGTTTGGGAGGAGCATGCTGATATAATTCCACCAATCACGACAAGGACATGTAAAATGCCTCCACACTCAATTTGACAATTCTTCTGACGTTCCTCCTCCGTCTCACCTCCTCCTTTAATTGTAATTCAGCCCAGGGAGAAACTTTGAGTTGGATTTGAGTTTCATGCTCCATTGAGGACACAAATCCAAATGTTTGTTCCGTTTCATTGCTTATTCTGATTGAAATGTGAACATTTTATCGTTCTGTCTAAACATGTTCATTTGAACACTTTTAGAAACTTTTTCCCTTCCTCTCTGTCTTTGATTAAAGCTTAAATCTGGGGACACAGTAAGTAACATTAAATGAATAGTCGTTCACCAAAATGAACATTGACACACTTATGTCATTATAAACCTGTATGCATTATTTCATAATGCAATGGAATGTGATATGTAACTATTTTACATTTACAAGGACACTAAAGCTTAAAAAAAACATTAGGCTATAAAATATTTTAGGCATGATATTTATTTGCTATTTAGGCTTTAAAATCTCTTAGAACGACAGATCAATAAAATGGTAGAATGAACGGACGGACATGAGTGAATCATTGAATCATTCAATCCGCTCTAAGATTCGATTCAGGCTGTTTGGAAATTTGGCGGTTTCTGTAAGTTTACTCGGAGTTGTTTTCATCGATGACACGGTGACGCTATGTAACTATAGTTGACTTAAATCTTTTTGAATAATACATTTCAAGATCTGCTTAAATTTTTTTGTGATTTGAAGTCGCTGTTTGTTTAGGGCCGGACGCGTTTTCTCACGATTATTTCGTGATATCATTATTTACTGACTATCAATGCTGACTTGCCATGTTTCCAAACTCATTTACAATCACATGCTTTGAAGCCTACTACCTTAAAGCTGTTTGGTAGGATTAACAGCGGACTGTGTGTAACATACTATGATGTAAAATGAACACACCGAACAGCAGCCATGTTCAGTTGCACCTGAACGTTCTGTTATTATTATTATTATTATTATTATTATTATTATTATGACATCATGTTTTGAAAAACAGTTGTGTTGTAATCTTTACTCTGTTTTAGCCATGTTGCCATGGTAATGGACATTAACATTAACAAGGTAAGTGCAATAAACAAAAAATTTATTACGATATAAAATCGCTATTTTTTTCCTTGTACACAATAAAATCAGTGCATTTCTGATGTTGGTCTTCTATGTCTCTTTTTCTACTTTATACTTTATCTACATACCACTGTTTGACCCTTTACATGGTAAATGTGGGTTGTATAACAACATCAATTAACAAGGCAGGTTCAGTAACCCAAATGTTTATTACAAAATAAAATCAAATTTTTTCATTCAAAAGCATAAAATCTGTGTATTTCTGAGACTTCTGTATTTTTTTCTACATTTCATCTACATGCCACTGTTTGAGTTTTTACCGTGGTAAAAGTGGATGACAACATTAAATTAACAAGGTATGTTGAATAACCCTAATGTTCAATGCACTACAAAATCAATGTATTTCTGATACTGGTCTTTTTTGTCTGCTTGAATCTCTCCATCTACATGCCTCCATTTATGCCTTTACCGTGGTAAATATGGATGACAACCTTAAATTAAGAAGGTATGTTGAATAACACAAATGTTCAATGCAATGCAAAATCTCAATGCATTTAATTTCAATGCACCACAAAATCTGTGTATTTCTGATACTGGCCTTCTGTGTCTATTTCTATATTTCATTTAAATGCCTCTGTTTATGTCTTTACCGTGGTAAATGTGAGTAAGTTACTAACATTAACTGAACAAGGTAATTTCAGTAAAAAAACCCCAAACATTCACTATAGTATAAACCAATAATTTTTCCAATTTGTATACACCATGTTCAGTTGCACCTGAACATTCTATTATTGTAATTATGACATCATGTTTTGGAACACAGTTATGTTGTAATCTTTACTCTGTTTTAGCCACGTTGCCATGGTAATGGACATTAACATTAACAAGGTAAGTGCAGTAAACAAAAAATGTATTACGATATAAAATCGCTATTTTTTTCGTTATATACCATAAAATCAGTGCATTTCTGATACTGGTCTTCTGTGTCTCTTTTTATACTTTATACTTTATCTACATACACTGTTTGAGACTTTACCGCAGTAAATGTGGGTTGTATAACAACATCCAACTAACAAGGCAGGTTCAGTAACCCAAATGTTTATTACAAAATAAAATAATTTTTTTTTCATTCAAAAGCATAAAATCTGTGTATTTCTAAGACTTCTGTATTTTTTTTCTACATTTCATCCTCATGCCACTGTTTGAGTTTTTACCGTGGTAAAAGTGGATGCCAACGTTGAATTAACAAGGTATGTTGAATAACCCAATTGTTCAATGCAATGCAAAGTCTCAATGCATTTAATTTCAATGCACCACATAATCAGTGTATTTCTGATACTGGTCTTCTGTGTCTCTTTATATATTTCATCTACATGTCACTGTTTGAGTTTTTACCGTGGTAAAAGTGGATGACAACGTTGAATTAACAAGGTATGTTGAATAACCCAATTGTTCAATGCAATATAAAATCTCAATGTATTTAATTTCAATGCAATACAAAATCATTGTATTTCTGATACTGGTCTTTTTTTCTCTGCTTCAATCTCTCCATCTACATGCCACCGTTTTTGTCTTTACCGTGGTAAACATTGATGACAACATTAAATTAACAAGGTATGTTGAATAATCCAATTCTTTATTGCAATACAAAGTTTCAATGCATTTAATTTCAATGCACTACAAAATCTGTGTATTTCTGATACTGGTCTTTTTTTGTCTGCTTGAATCTCTCCATCTACATGCCACCGTTTATGCCTTTACCGTGGTAATTGTGGATGACAACCTTAAATTAAGAAGGTATGTTGAATAAACCTAATGTTCAGTGCAATGCACTTGTTAATTTAATGTTGTCAAGGGTTATTAACAAGGAATGTTGAATAATCCAATTGTTCAATGCACTACAAAATCAATGTATTTCTGATACTGGTCTTTTTTTCTCTGCTTGAATCTCTCCATCTACATGCCACCATTTATGTCTTTACCGTGGTAAATGTTGATGACAACAATAAATTAACAAGGTATGTTGAATAACCCAATTGTTCAATGCAATGCAAAATCTCAATGCATTTCATTTCAATGCACCGCAAAATCAGTGTACCTCTGATACTGGCCTTCTGTGTCTCTTTTTGTATTTCATTTAGATGCATCTGTTTATGTCTTTACCGTGGTAAATGTGAGTAAGTTACTAACATTAACTGAACAAGGTAATTTCAGAAAAAAAACCCAAACATTCACTATAGTATAAACCAATATTTTTTCTAATTTGTATACACCATGTTCAGTTGCACCTGAACATTCTATTATTGTAATTATGACATCATGTTTTGGAACACAGTTGTGTTGTAATCTTTACTCTGTTTTAGCCACGTTGCCATGGTAATGGACATTAACATTAACAAGGTAAGTGCAGTAAACAAAAAATGTATTACGATATAAAATCGCTATTTTTTTGTTATATACCATAAAATCTGTGTATTTCTGATACTGTTGTTTTTTTTCTCTGCTTGAATCTCTCCATCTACATGCCACCATTTATGTCTTTACCATGGTAAAAGTGGATGCCAACGTTGAATTAACAAGGTATGTTGAATAACCCAATTGTTCAATGCAATGCAAAGTCTCAATGCATTTAATTTCAATGCACTACAAAATCAATGTATTTCTGATACTCGTCTTCTGTGACTCTTTATATATTACATCCTCATTCCACTGTTTATTTTTTTTTCCCGTGGTAAAAGTAGATGACAACATTACATTAAGAAGGTATGTTGAATAACCCAATTGTTCAATGCAATGCAAAGTCTCAATGCATTTAATTTCAATGCACCACAAAATCTGTGTATTTCTGATACTGATTTTTTTTTCTGCTTGAATCTCTCCATCTTCATGCCACTGTTTGAGTTTTTACTGTGGTAAAAGTGGATGACAAAATTAAGTTAACAAGGTATGTTGAATAACACAAATGTTCAATGCAATGCAAAGTCTCAATGCATTTAATTTCAATGCACCACAAAATCTGTGTATTTCTGATACTGGTCTTTTTTTCTCTGCTTCAATCTCTCCACCTACATGCCACTGTTTCAGTTTTTACCGTGGTAAAAGTGGATGACAACATTAAATTAACAAGGTATGTTGAATAACCCAATTGTTCAATGCAATGCAAAATTTCAATGCATTTAATTTCAATGCACTACAAAATCAATGTATTTCTGATACTGGTCTTTTTTTTGTCTGCTTGAATCTCTCCATCTACATGCCACCGTTTATGCCTTTACCGTGGTAATTGTGGATGACAACCTTAAATTAAGAAGGTATGTTGAATAACCCTAATGTTCAATGCAATGCGGAAAAGTTTTGTTAAAAACCACTGTGATTCTTATATGTTTCAACAGAATATTGTAAGGGACTTATATGTTGCAGAAATCACATATATAAAATGCATAATATTTCTGTATTTACTATCATATATGTTATATATGTCCTGCATATGACTGAATCCTTATATATTTCCAAGATGTAAAAATATAGGGAAAGAATGCTAATTTAATATGAATGCCAGCCACATCTCTTGTGAGGCATATAAAACGCTGCAGAGCACAGAGCACCAGAGTGGCCACACAACAACAGTTTATTTTCTCAGGCAATCCATCTCAGACAATTGTGGAACACTCAACATTATTTATTTATCCAACACACTTATACTTAATTTAGATTTCAAATTTACACATAATATACAAAATTGTAACATACCTATAAATTAAAACGGTCAATTTCTATTGTTAGTCCTATTCCTATTCTTTTATTATGTCACTGCTATTCTGTGTGACAGAAGCACAGTGGGGCTTCTGTCACAAAAACGGATTTCTTGTATGTCTAAACATACCTGGCAATAAAGCTGATTACTAATCAGTACAAGGAATTACTTCAGTCACGCCCTTGCAATTATCTTACAGTATCTTATCTTGAACAGCCCCATGTCTATTCAAGACAATTATAGTCATAATCTGTATATTGATTTTCAGCCTTACATGAAACACAACATTTAAACACACACAATCACACATTTAAATTACACAATTTTTAATAGAGTGTATTATACAAGGTTCAGCTGCATATTTCACATATCAATATATTTCTTTCAAATCATCACCATTTTTTTTGTGACGATTTCTTTAACACAGCTTCTTTCACATTACTAAGTTTAGCATATACAAGTAATTTTTATTACCTACAAACATAAAAAAAAAAAAAAGTAATTCTTGTTCATGTCACATACTGTACAAAAATGGTTTTCTCTTATGCTATATTCTATATAATTTTAACCTCTTAATGTTTAATATTTAGTCACATTTAATCACTGATCTAGAAACATATTTGCCACAACTTCATTTATTTACAGTAATATGTCCTGATTTGTTCACAAACAACAGGACCAGCCTTTTCGCAATTAATGTAAATACATGGTCTCACAATGTCATTGCTGTCAACTGCTCTTTCAAACCCTGTAGGAAAATGAACAGTCTTCATAAAGGTCAATGATATTTTGACAGTACATCCTCGAACCAGCTTCTGCATTATACAGTTTCCAAATTTGCCAACTGCATATAGGTGATGTTGGTCATCACTGACACAGAGAAAGTATGACACTTTGAAAATACTGCCATCTTTCAATATCACAACAGAGTTGTTCCTTTTCTTTGTCTTTGTGTAATTTTGGCTGTGAATGACCTCTCCATTGACCACTATTCTGTTATAATACCTGCCAGTAGAGCTCCGGGTTACATCTAGCAATGCATGCAATGCATTGACATCATTTTCAGACACCGACCTGATCTTTGGCACTCCAAGTGCAGTCACCCCATCATATCTAGCATAGTTCCTTACATGATGTTTACGGAGGTAATTTCTGTGTAGAATGATTTCATTTCAGGTGAGACATCATTAGTTGAGCAGGCCTTAGCGATGCGTGGCAATGCACGAGACCATGCTACCCTTTTGCAAAGTTGCTGAGGTACTGCATTACTTTTTACTTGCTTGAGCAAGTAGCCATTATAGTTTTCAAACATGAAAGCAGACTGGGCCCAGAGAGGACCCAAATTCTCAACACTCTTAGTCAAATGCAGGAGTGAATGCACATTGTAGGTCATCTGATCTTCGCCGTACAAAGACTGAACTGATTTAACATAAAGTTCCAGAGCCTCATGAGCATGGTCAGTATCCTCTTGGCTAATGTCTGAACCCAGCAAAATGCTCACGCCCTCCACAAGTAAAGCCCAGTGGCAAAGATACTTGTTTGGAAGTATCCCCTTCAAGACAGACAAACTGTAATATAAGAGCCAGTTCTGCCACTCGTGAGCTTTCCAAAACCTTCGCTCAACAATAGACCGTGGGATTCTGGAAAAAATGCTTGGAGGCTTGATAGCTAAAAGATTTCCATCCACTCTTGCAGAGTTCAAACCAATATACCAGGGTTTATTGTAGCTTTTGGTATCAAACCATAAAGTGGCCATTTGCCGACAAACACCCAGTAACACACAGTGCATGTAATCAGGGACCATACCATTAATCAGGTCAAAATGGGGCAAATCCACAATTGGAGATGGCCTTTTATACCCAAAATACTCTGTTCATTATTTTTGGCAATCTCACCTATCTGCACAGTTGTGTTGTGATCTCTACGTTCTGGCATCTCTTCCAAACAAGGATACACTCGCACAGTTCCACTGCCTTTTCTCATTTGAACACCTGAATGAAGACAGTGCCCACACCCATACTCTCCATTAAACTGCTTGAAATTTTGCAGCAAGGGTCGTGCAACAGCATCACATATGGCACATAATGCATAGACCTTTGTGTTTTTAAATGAGTGATCTACTGGATCCTGCCAATGAAGTCCCATTTGTCCAAGACTTTTGCATTCCTCCACAAAAGGTTTGAGGAAGCTATTCATCAGTGGTTTAGATGACCCAAACCACAAGGCACATAATATGACATTTTTGTCTCTTTCCTCTCGGGGTAATTCATTAACAGAGCATAGTAAGGGCCAGATGCTGAATTTAGATGACTGGAACACAGGCACTCCATCACAATTAAACGAGAGGGAAAGGAAAGAATCACTAACTGATTTCAGACATTTGTACAGCTTTCCATCGGAAATATCTGTTATTCCAGCTTTGTTTTGCTCATTGTAAATGTTTGTAATAGGTTCATTCTCCAAAAGAGCTTTAAGTTGATCCCTCAAAGGTATACAAATAAAAAATTGGCCCAACTCTAAACTTTGTCTCACAGTTTTTATTGAGGAAAAAATCTGACATTTTAATTCACTGTCCTTGGATGCTGAAAAGCCAATATAAGAGCTGCAAACACCACAATAATGATGGTATTGTGATTTGTCTACAAAATCTTTAAATGCCTTCTCTAGCATGTACTTGCTACGTGGGATGCTTGTAGTATCCCCACTACATAACCTTAACAGCTTCAGTAGGTCCTCCATTAAAGCCCCTGTTACATTGTGCTTCAAGGAAAATGCAAGGATGTTCAGCCAGCTGATGTCTGTGACATGGTCATCTGAGGAACCCGAAGCGGCATGGTTAGTATTCTGTAACAAATGGAAAAGAATCAAAATAGGAGTGATCATAATCTAAGCGTGTACCAAAAGAAATGTGTTACAGTTTAAAGGTTTATATATTTTTTTTTAAACTCATTTCATTTCAATTCATTCATTTATAAAGCACTTTTAAAACAACAGAGTGTTGACCAAAGTGCTGCACAAAAGTAAAAATGCACATCTAAAAAAAAAAAAAAAAAGAAACACCAGATAAATGAACAGTGCTTTATAAATGAATAAATTAAATTAAATTAAACTCATCAAAAATGCATTATGCTATGTACTGAATAGTCTTTACACATTTAGGGATAATGTACCTAGAATACAACGTAAACCTAAATTATATACAACCTTTCTGATTCCCAAACATAGTCTGGGACAAATTCCTTATTTACCTGCAACTCTGATGAAGTACCATTTCCTGCAGTCTCTGATGAAGGCCTGTCATCCTAAAAAGAACAACATTTTTAGGATATATAATTTGAACTAACAATAGCAAATATACCAATTGAAACATGAATAGCACTAAAACAGAAATAGGTCATGTTTACCTGTATTTGTCCAGATATAGACTGCTCTGTCCTCAGTAGTAGATTGACCTGCAGGGGACAAAACAAACTAATAAATGTAAACACAAAAGACAATGTTATTTAAGAAATTATATATTTAAGTATAATAAGTATTGTAGAGCTGTCTATTTTCAAAAAGAGACATTTTAGAAATAACATAAATAAGTAACTAATATCATCGTTCTTTTGTTGATTTTGATTGCTGCTATTGTTCTCATTGGTAAATCGCTTTGGATGAGTGTCTGCTAAATAAATTAATGTATATTATGAATGTAATTTAAATCTCACATTAACGTTTGGTGATTGTGACTCTTCTGTCCTTTTGGGGAGGTGTAACATATCCTAAAAGAAGCCAATACATCACCTTTTAAAAAAAAAATCACAACAATATCCTTTGGTAATATTAATATCCAAATGTCTTTTCACCTGTGTTTCTTTAGATGGTGAACCTTTTGTGGTTGCTGGTTGTAACAGTATATTGTCCTAAAAGAGGGGACAACATTATTAAATTATGTGAAAGAAAAAAAAACAGGACTATATAAATAGATTGATACCATTTACTTCAAAATGTCTACCTGGAGATATGTGGGGGTGAATTCTTCAGTCTCTTTTGGTGAGTGAGAAACATCATTCTAAAACAGGGCAGAAGGAAATATATAAAAACAGGGATGAAACAAAACAGTCAATTTAAATGATTATAAAGTTGATTTCCTTTTCAAAAGATGAGAAAACCTTCATTTTAATTATACCCTTTAAAACTTTTAGCACAATACACATACAAAATAGCCCCACTTTTCCTTTTTAAATGTCTGAATTATTTTAATACTTAGGACTTACATCAATAGTGTCACTCTGGAAAGTTTGTTCTTCCAAGTCCTGTAGATATGTTTTGATTTTCCTGTACAAATACAACATTGTAAAAGACAGTTTCACGACTCTATACTGCCTAATTACTATTTAGACTACATTACTCTAGATAAGTGGTTCTTAACCAGGGTCAGAAATTCAGTTTTCCATTAGGAGGCGATGTTATTTTCCTGTAAGGGCAAACTTGATAATCACCTGAATGCTTGAAATAAATGGTTTAATGTAATGAATGCAATCAGAATACTTTAAACTGTTACCAATAACAAACTGTTGAAAACTATATAACATACATTAAAAAACTAAAAAGTAATATAGTTGCAAAATTATATATTTAAAAAAAAAAATCATTGCTCTTGTTAATTTAATAGTGATTAATAATTAATGTCGAATAATATAACACAAAAGACTGGGTGTCCTTGTTTATTGCGTTGCAAGCGCAAAACGTGAACAGAACTGTGATTGGTTATAAAGTTCAACTGTCACGGAAATCAAGAGAGGGATTCAAGTGCGGTGAACGACAGTTTATTAGAGATAAACAAGAGAGTGAGTCACTGATGGCGGTGGAGCTCGTGCAGCGCGAGGATGGAAAGCGGGTGCAGGGACGCAATGGGCAGTCAATCCAAGCGTAATCCTCCGAAGCAGGAACAATCCGGAAGACCGACAAACAGAACGACATCTGAACAGGAACTCAGGACAACGGTGAGGATCTGACAATGAGAGTGGTGTTAGCTGATCTTAAATAGCCCCAATAATGAGCCACAGCTGGGGCTGATCGGGTCGCAATCATGAACTAGACACACCCAACACTCAGTACAATAACAAACAGACACACAAGATGAGACAATGAATCCATGAACCATGACATCAACGCTGCAAAAAACAACCAATAAAGCAATCTGATTATCTAAACAGGATTGCGCGAAATATATTTTCATTCATGAAATTAATATTCTTCAAGCACCCTTTAATTTCTGTCCCTGTTGTCAAATTAATTTTTTTCTGCATACATTTTATAACGTTGTATATTTTATACCATCGATATATATATATATATATATATTTTTTTTTTTTTTTACCTTCTTTTCCATCTGGTCCATGTACGTCGAGGTATCTTTCTTTCATCTTCATGGCAATTGTGAAAGCTATATGCTTTTCGTTTCGGCATTTTTCTTCTTGCTTATGTAAAAAAATAGTATATTTTCTGAACACCTACGCGTAAGCAAAAATATAAAACACGCTGATTGGTTGATGTTTGAACTGGTTGGCGGGATCAATGAAAAGCCAGATCGCTGGGTTATTTGGAAGTCAAGTACCCAGAGAGCGGCAACGGGCGTTTCTTCAACGGCTCTCACTTGATTGATTTCTTCAGTAACGTCACCAGGAGCCTAAGGTATGAATAATTTAACGATGCTTATCCAGGATTGTGCAATTAACAATTAATAAGCAAAGTATAGCTATATTTTTCCTAGAATCCGTTAATGCTAAACTATCAGACCACAGTTGCAAGAGTTAACGTTTAACATTACGTTACGTTAGTTTGCTAACTTTATAGCTAACGTTAAACTTAGTACCTGAGCCTTAACGTTATATCGAGAAATGTCAACATTACACTACTATTTTTGTGTACTATAAATGTAAGTTTAACAAGCAACCCTTTTTAATTCCTAAGGTGTGATGAGAAAGTTTGCAGTGGTCCAGTGGGTCAGTGGAGAGGATGCTGGGATGTATAGCGAGGTGAAAACCGATGCCATACGTAAATATGATGACACCAAGATGGATGACGATGGATACCCACAAACGGACTATTCGGCTGCTGTGGAGTGGCAGAAAGGAAAAAAAGCCAAAACATGGATGGCCAGTGTACATGGCCTCTATCAAATTGTGAGCAGTAAGTAGACCTATGTAATGCATTTCTTTTACAGTATCAGGACCTATAAATGATGTGACTCTGTTACCAATAACATTTTTACATTTAGAAATTTTGTAGATAAATTCAAAGGATTAATTTAGCTTTTATTTCAGGTTAATTTCCATTATTTCATGTTAATTTCCATTTAAATTTTTTAGTACTTAAGCTTATTTCTATTAATTGCCATGGCAACATTTGTAATTATTATTATTATTCATTATATATCATTTAAGTATACTAAAATCAGTTTAAAATTTTCACTGTACTTTAAATTAATTAAATTACAAGTGAAATAAAATAAAGAATTAATTTAGCTGTCATTTAGTTTCAATTTCAGTTTCATTTAAACTTATTTCAGTTACTTGCCAAGGCATTTCTATTGTTTTTAAGTTTTAAAATGTTAATCTAATGTTTAGGTATATATTTATTTAACATACAATAACATGCACATGATTAATTACATGCATTAAATTAAAAATATTGTTTTCTTTACTTTGAAGTGCTCTGATCTCACCTCCCACTTTGAACTATTTTTCAGACAACCGATATCACACTAATGCTAAAATTAGAGAATTACTGGGGTTGGAGTCTGATGCAAGTAACAAGCCTCTGCCTAAGAAAAGGAGCTCAGTCCCACCATCAAGATATACAGATTCAGATGAAACTGATGTTGAGAATACACCGGTAAGATTGTTTGTGTTCAGATCACAATAATCACACACCATATACTTAAGTACAGAGTTTAAATGTTTGGATACTTAAAAAGGTCTTTGGTATTTTTAAACATAGGTCCTATTGATATTTAGAGCAGTAAAACCAGCTGTGGCAAACAGGCTATACAAAGGAAGTCTACATAGCAAGACAACAAAGTAACCTACTTTTTGTACCTGACTATGTCCAAAATGTGGATGACTTTAAGATGGGAATAACATTCTTTGAGATCTGCCTCTCTGCCTCCCTTCAGATTCTCTCACTTAGGTATCTTCTGCTGTAAAGTTATTTTATGTCAATATGTTTACATTTATAGAGGTAAGAAGACAAATGTGTGTCATTTTCCATGTCCTCTCCAGGGTCATATCCTTTAATAACATTTCTAAGCCTAGTAGCCTTTAAGTAAGGATAACTTTAATGTTGCTATCTTGCCACAGTTCCATTGTATAGCCTTTTCATAGCTGGTAGCTAGATACCTCACTCTAGCTTAAATTAATGTTTTGACAAATTAAAGGATTTTTCCATTGATATTTGATCTAGACTTAGTAAAGACCTCTTTATACTTTACAAGTATATTGAAAGAGAACACCAGACCCTCATGGAAAAGATTTTGTCCACTTGCACTGAATTCATTTTAGATAAAAAAAAAAAAATTCTACACTTTCTTGTTCCTTGACAGAGCCAAAAGAAAAGGACAGTGGTTCACAAACCACAGAGAAATGTTGCCCAAATGATTGTTGATCAGTATCAAGCCACAACCTTGACAGACACTCAGAAGAAGCTGAACGACTTGGAGGAGGAAAATGAAAAATTGAGAAATGACAATGAAAAATTAAGAACAATGCTTATTAAAGGCATGTATTGGTGTTATTGTCCTATTGTGCTAAAACATGCAGTCAGCATTTCAGACTTTTAGATTTTTATTGAACTGTTGTTTTGTTCCAATAATATTGTTTAATTTGGTATGTAAAGATGAGACAAACACTCTAATGGCATGCAATCAAAATAATTATTGGTAACTACATTTTTATAAAGTATATGACAAAAAACCCGAAACATTTACATTACATTTACATTTAGTCATTTAGCAGACGCTTTTATCCAAAGCGACTTACAATTGAGAATAGAAGCAGTCAAATCAACAAGAAGACACTCGGATATAAGTGCTGTAGCAAGTCTCAGTTAGTATAGCTCAGTGCATAATTTTTTTTTTTTTATAATAATAGTATTAGTATAGGATAGAGTAGGTAATACTCTATCCTAAACTTATTCAAGCTACAACATTTGGTATATGTGGCTTTGTAAAATGCACCATTGACATTGCATTCATCGGCTTGCATTACCATATGTACACAAAGGAGGTAGTTGAGTAGCTAAACTGGTATTAAAGATTGCTTTATCATATCTTATTTTGTTTGTAGAGCTACCAAATCTGGTTAATGATGTAAAAATGGCCCTAAAGTCTCAGTGTTCGTCAACGTCGTCGGTCAGCTCTGACTTGGAAGTTGGACAGGGTTTGCCACAGCGTATTACACACCCCATCCAACAGCCCTCTCCCACAGCCCTCCCGGCACCGAAAGCAGCATCCACAGAACAGGTAATGTACTACATTAATTACTGAATGATGATTTGGTAATCAGTATTGCAGGCCTTGGAAACACTGTAAAAAGCTTTTTTCGTACTCTTTCTATAACAGGTGGAAATTTCTCCTGGATCTAACGTATTCATTGACAGACTGGCTTGGGCAGTGGCACAGAATGCGAACTCTGCCTCCTGTTTTGTGAGAACACTCCTGACAGCAACATCCAAGGATTCTGGACCACAACGTCAGGCTCTTGACAAAATAAAAGTGGATGCTATCTACAGTAAGTTGTAAATCAGTTCAGAAAATTGTAATTATGTAGATTGAGCTCCATATTATATAGCTGCACTATGAGTTATATATTATTATCATTATATCCAAAGTGATTCACTGGGAGTAAAGTTTATGCAAACTGTCTTGTTTCAGGCCATGATAGTGACAGTCCCTATGCAGTGTTGGGCAGTAACACATTTAATGTGCATGCTCACAAATTCTCTCGATATAACACACAAATTAATTGTACACTTTAGCCATTATGAGTGATTCAATACACATACAGTACAGACCAAAAGTTTGGACACACCTTCTCATTCAAAGAGTTTTCTTTATTTTCATGACTATGAAAATTGTAGATTCACACTGAAGGCATCAAAACTATGAATGAACACATGTGGAATTATATACATAACATAAAATATGTCATATTCTAGGTTCTTCAAAGTAGCCACCCCTTGCTTTGATTACTGCTTTCACACTCTTGGCTTTCTCTTGATGAGCTTCAAGAGGTATCTCCTAAAATGGTTGTCCCTTCACAGGTTTAATAAGTGGGATTTCTTGTCTTATAAATGTGGTTGGGAGCATCAGTTGTGTTGTGCAGAAGTAAGGTGATACACAGCTGATAGTCTACTGAACAGACTGTTAGAATCTGTATTGTGGCAAGAAAAAGCAGCTTCATGTGTTCATTCATAGTTTTGATGCCTTCAGTGTGAATCTACAATTTTCATAGTCATGAAAACAAAGAAAACTCTTTGAATGAGAAGGTGTGTCCAAACTTTTGGTCTGTACTGTATATTAATTGTGTTATGACAAAGATTTGTGAGATTGCGATGAACTACAAATTATAAAAGCAGAGCTATTTGCTGACATTCTGCCATGTACACAGCAGCCTATGCTTGCTTTAGTTAAAATGTTTTGTGAATGTTGATGTTTTAATAAATATATAACAGGAGAGTTTATGCTGGCATTTCATGTAAATGTCATGGATATTGCCACTGAAAAAAAAAAAAAGTAATGCAACTAGTAATTTAACTAATTAATGTTTATACAAAGCAATCAGAACAGTAATATGATTACTCATAAAAGAAGAAAACTGTAATTTTATTACTTTTTCAGAGTAACTTGCCCAGCACTGAGCATGCACACCAGTAAGCTGATAACTCACAAGTTTTCCCTGTTTATATGCTCATCAGTAACCTGACAATACAAGTAAGCTGTGTTTACATGACTTCATTCATAAATCAAGTTATTTTCCTGTAGTGACATCAAAATATAATCATTTGCGTATCTGACTCCCGAGTATTCCATAAATTCATCGGTTGTGATGTTAATTAAAACTTGCAAAATATCAGCAGGGAACTTGCAGCTTATATATGAACCTCTTATGCAGTTATAGATGGAGCATTGTGACTGAACCACTTCTACTTATGCTGCACGAGATGAGAACACACCTTTATAATGTTATTCGTCATGAAAAAGTCCTTCTTTCTGTTCTGCAAGACGTTTGCTCTGTCTAGATGTGCTTAAATCTGCAGTAACGGTGCGCTCCTGTCATGAATAGCACACTTTAATAAGCCGACAGAAAGTGGGCCACTGCGTTTACATGCTACACGAAATCTGAGTAAGAGGCAAAAAAACTACCTGTTCTGACCACTTTATGCTTATGCCGTTTATGACATTACTACGATAAAAGAAAACCTGTTACCGCATTTACATGACCAAGTGTGTTTTCGGTTTATTAAGCATAATCAGCTTAAGAATGTGCATGTAAATGCCCTCACTGTCTCACAACTTTCTGGGGTTCCATTTGGGGATCTTCTAGGGATCCCTAAACACTAGACTTATGTAGTCATTAACTGTAGGCCACCTTGCTTCCTAATGATGTTTTGCCTTTTTTTCATTTGTCTCACAGGAGCAACATTGCAAAAGTGGCCTCACGTGGTGCCCTCCAGCATTGGTGCAGCCATCAATGCCAAATTAACAGAAATAAGAGGAAAGAAAAAAACACAAAAACATTCGGAAACCTTGATGCTCTTTGATAACTGATGGCTATGACAGTGTGTATTTACTGTTGTATCAACTTTTTGTTGTTTTTTTTCCAGAGCAATGTTTTGTTTGCTATTTGAAATTTTATATTACTTGTAGTATAATTTAATTGTCATCTTCATTGAGTTTAAATAAATAAGCGTTCCAATGCAAATTTGTGTAAGTCATTGACTGAAATCCTATATGATTAGTATATGCCTACATATTTTAATATTGACTGAAATCATGTATGATAATTATATGTAGAGTTACAACAATATTATTGATGCAATATAAGCAATTGGAAACATAAAACTTCAAGAGCAGGCACACAGTTTCCCTATTAAAACAGTATAAAATATGTATGAAATATATAAAGAAACCTATAAAGAAACTACACAAAATGTAAATAAATCCTATATGACTTCAATTACACTAGCATATAATTTTATATAAGAACTTTAAATGATTTGTATATGAGTATTAGTAATTTCCTAATTATTTTTAATATTTTTCATACTTTTTTAATGTAAAATTCATATAAGAATTTATGCAGTTTTCATATATGACCCTAAAATCCCCTACATGTTTTATGTGTGCTTTTTAATATGAAAGTGGCCATAACCGGTCTGATTTTGTGTAGGACATATATTGGACTTGTATGAAACACAGAAGGTAAATCTGGCTGAATTCAGTAAGGAAGATATATGGTTGCTGTATATGAATTATACAGTTTTTTTTCATATGGGGCACTTGTTAATTTAATGTTGTCAAGGGTTATTAACAAGGAATGTTGAATAATCCAATTGTTCAATGCACTACAAAATCAATGTATTTCTGATACTGTTTTTTTTTTTGTCTGCTTGAATCTCTCCATCTACATGCCACCATTTATGTCTTTACCATGATAATGCAATGCAAAGTCTCAATACATTTAATTTCAATGCACCACAAAATCTGTGTATTTCTGATACTGGTCTTCTGTGTCTCTTTTTTTATTTCATCTACATGCCACTGTTTGAGTTTTTACCGTGGTAAAAGTGGATGACAACATTAATTTAACAAGGTATGTTGAATAACCCTAATGTTCAATGCAATGCAAAGTCTCAATGCATTTCATTTTGATGCACTACAAAATCAATGTATTTCTGATACTCGTCTTTTGTGACTCTTTATATATTTCATCCTCATGCCACTGTTTGAGTTTTTACCGTGGTAAAAGTGGATGCCAACGTTGAATTAACAAGGTATGTTGAATTACCCAATTGTTCAATGCAATGCAAAGTCTCAATGCATTTAATTTCAATGCACCACAAAATCTGTGTATTTCTGATACTGTTTTTTTTTTTTTTTCTCTGCTTGAATCTCTCCATCTACATGCCACCATTTATGTCTTTACATTTACATTTACATTTAGTTATTTTGCAGACGCTTTTATGCAAAGCGACTTACAATTGAGAGTACAACAGCGATTCATTTTTTGAGAGACAAACAGACAGAGTAAGTGCTTATAACACCCAGTCACAGGGAGTGTTCAAATTAGTACATGCCAGAAGGGAAGGAATAAACAAGGGGGAGGAGAAGTGAGACAGAGACATTGAGAGTATATATATATATATATATATATATATATATATATATATATATATATATATATATATATTTTTTTTTTTATGATGAGGTCAGGTATTGCTGAAAGATGTGAGTTTTCAGCAGTTTCTTAAAGATTGACAGAGATCCAGCATTCCGGATATGTACGGGAAGATCGTTCCACCAGCCAGGAACAGAGAACGAGAAAGTTCTGGAGAGTGATTTGAGCCTCTTTGAGATGGTACCACGAGGCGTCGCTTGCTAGCAGATCTCAGACTTCTAGAGAGCGTGTAGATTTGTAATAGTGAGTGGAAGTAGACCGGTGCCGAGTCTGTGGTTGTTCTATATGCAAGCATCAGTGCCTTGAACTTGATGCGAGCTGCAATCGGTAGCCAATGTAAGGAGATAAAGAGAGGTGTAACATGGGTTCTCTTGGGCTCATTGAATACCAGCCGTGCTGCTGCATTCTGAATCATTTGTAGAGGTTTTATTGTGTTTGATGGAAGTCCAGCCAGAAGAGCATTGCAGTAGTCCAGTCTAGAAATGACAAGGGCCTGGACAAGTAGCTGTGCAGCTTGCTCTGTTAGAAAGGGCCTGATCTTTCTGATGTTGTGTAATGCAAACCTGCAGGATCGAGCAGTCTTTGCAATGTGATCTTTGAAGGTTAGTTGGTCTTCGAGGATTACACCAAGATTTCTGACTGAGGTTGATGGGGTAATTGACGAAGAACCTAGCTGGATGGTGAAGTCATGCTGTGTAGTTGGAGTGGCAGGGAATACAAGCAGCTCAGTCTTTGTCAGGTTGAGCTGTAGGTGGTACTCTTGCATCCATGCCGAGATGTCCGCCAGGCAACCCGAGATCCGAGTAGCTACCGTTGGATCGTCTGGATGAAAAGAGAGGTAGAGCTGTGTGTCATCGGCGTAGCAGTGGTAGGAGAAGCCGTGAGCCTGTATGATGGGGCCCAGTGATGTAGTGTAAATGGAGAAGAGGAGGGGTCCAAGAACCGATCCCTGAGGAACCCCAGTGACCAGTTGATGTGCTGTGGATACTTCTCCTCCCCAGGCCACCCTAAAAAACCTACCAGTGAGATAGGATTCGAACCAACGAAGTGGGATCCCAGAGATGCCCAGTGATGAGAGGGTAGACAGCAGGATCTGATGATTCACAGTGTCAAAAGCAGCGGATAGATCCAGCAGAATGAGAACTGATGATTTGGATTCAGCTCTTGCAGTCCGCAGGGCTTCCGTGACTGAGAGCCGCGCAGTCTCAGATGAATGGCCGCACCTGAAACCTGATTGGTTATGGTCCAGTTTGTTGTTTTGCGAAAGAAACAGTGATACCTGGTTGAAAACCACTCTTTCAAGTGTTTTCGCTATGAATGGAAGAAGAGAGACTGGCCTGTAGTTATCAATAAGGGAAGTGTTTAAAGTGGGTTTTTTGAGCAGTGGGGTTACCCGAGCCTGCTTAAATGCTGTGGGGAAGGTGCCTGTGAGGAGAGATGTGTTGATGATGTGCGTGAGTGCCAGCAAGACTGTGGGGGAGATTGCTTGCAGAAGATGAGAGGGTATGGGGTCTAGCGGACATGTTGTTGGATGGCTGGAGAGGAGAAGTTTGGATACTTCTGCCTCAGTGAGGGAGCAGAAGGAGAAAGTGGAGGAATCGGTAGTCGATGTGGTTGGTTGAAGGTTGTGCGTTGGGGGGGCTGAGAACTGGCTACTGATCGCTTTTGTTTTGTTTGTAAAAAATGTGGCAAAATCGTCAGGTGATATTGAAGTGGTGGGAGGTGGTGGAGGGGGATAGAGCAGGGAGTTAAATGACGTGAAGAGCCACTTTCTCTCCGCTGCCCTGAGTTTGACCCGATGCTCACGGAGAACATCAAACAACCAGGGGCTAGAGGAGGCAGTCCGTGCTGGCCTGGAGGAGAAAGGGCAGATGTCATCTAGACAGGAGGTTAGAGTACTGAACAAGGTATCTGTAGCTGCATTCACATCCAAAGAAGAGAAATGGGTAGGTGAGGGAAGGGAGGAGGACACAGCAGAGGAGAGATGGGAGGGAGAAAGGGAACGAAGGTTACGTCGGAAAGTAACCGGTATAGGGGTTGGTTGCACAGAGATAGGAAAATGCAGTTTAAATGTAAGAAGGAAATGGTCAGAGATGTGAAGCGGTTGTACTGAAATGGTGTCTGCAGTACAACTGCGTGTGTAAATTAAATCAAGCTGGTTGCCTGATTTGTGGGTGCTTGTCGTGATAAGGCGTTTGAAGTCAAATGAAGCTAGAAGTGAATGGAAGTGCGTAGCGTAAGGTTTGTCAAAATGAATGTTGAAGTCCCCGAAGAGTAGGAGTGGAGTGCCTTCGTCTGTAAAAGATGACAATAATCCAGCCAGCTCCTCTAGGAAGGTGTCTAGAATATGTCCAGGGGGGCGGTAGATTACCACTATGTGGAATTTTGTCGGAGTAGTGACTGTGATAGCATGAAATTCAAAAGAGATGTAATTACATACAAGTGAGTGGGTTGAATATTTCCAATTGTTTGGAATGAGCAGACCAGTGCCCCCACCCCTGCCAACCTGACGAGGTGTGTGTGAGAAAGAGTGATTGTAGGCTAGAGCTGCTGGGGTTGCTGAGTCTTCTGGACGAATCCAGGTCTCCGTCAATCCCAGAATGTTGAGTGAAGAATGTAAAGAAAAAGCAGAAATGAAGTCAGCTTTGTTGACAGCTGACTGGCAATTCCACAGACCAACAGAGAAAGATAGGGGTTTAGTAGAGGATGTAGGGACAGAGCGTAGGTTAGTAGGAGTGCATTGTCGTCTGCGTGTGTTGTTAGGGCGAGGTCGAGAGACAACCGGAATGAGTTGGAGACACATGATAGAGGTAGAAAAGAGGAAGTGAAGATGTGTAAGAGAATGAAGGAAAATGTACTTAAGTGCGTTGCTCAGTTAAAGTCGCGCAGGAAAAGTCGTATGTCTTTACTCTCGTAGTCTTCACACGAGGAGACTGAACGCGAGCAAAGTGCATGCAGTGGAAACAGCGGAAAGCTAGTTCTAATTTGCCCAGGCAGTAGCCAATCAGGAGGTCGATCAGGAAAAAGCGAAACTAACGCCTTCACACTTAAGTGCTCTTAATAGCTCGGAGGCAAACAATTTACAACCATTTAAAGTACAGTACAACTAAACTACACACTACAAATAAGTAGGGAAACGCAAATATTCTCTCCAAACAGAGAGAAATAATTTGAACAACACACAGCAATAGGTATAATAGACTTACGCGCTGGTGTCCGTCTCTTCTAGCCTGAAATCGCTTCTCTCTCTGCTTGAATCTCTCCATCCACATGCCACTGTTTGAGTTTTTACCGTGGTAAAAGTGGATGACAACAATAAATTAACAAGGTATGTTGAATAACACAAATGTTCAATGCAATGCAAAGTCTCAATGCATTTAATTTCAATGCACCACAAAATCTGTGTATTTCTGATACTGGTCTTCTGTGTCTCTTTGTATGTTTCATCCACATGCCACTGTTTGAGTTTTTACCGTGGTAAAAGTGGATGCCAACGTTGAATTAACAAGGTATGTTGAATAACCCAATTGTTCAATGCAATGCAAAGTCTCAATGCATTTAATTTCAATGCACCACAAAATCTGTGTATTTCTGATACTGTTTTTTTTTTTCTCTGCTTGAATCTCTCCATCTACATGCCACCGTTTATGTCTTTATCGTGGTAAATGTGGATGACAACATTAAACTAAGAACGTATGTTGAATAACACACATGTTCAATGCAATGCAAAGTCTCAATGCATTTAATTTCAATGCACCACAAAATCTGTGTATTTCTGATACTGGTCTTCTGTGACTCTTTATATATTTCATCTACATGTCACTGTTTGAGTTTTTACCGTGGTAAAAGTGGAAGACAACATTAAATTTAACAAGGTATGTTGAATAACCCAATTGTTCAATGCAATGCAAAATTTCATTGCATTTAATTTCAATGCACTACAAAATCAATGTATTTCTGATACAGGTCTTTTTTTGTCTGCTTGAATCTCTCCATCTACATGCCACCGTTTATGTCTTTACCATGATAAATGTGGATGAAAACCTTAAATTAAGAAGGTATGTTGAATAACCCAATTGTTCAATGCAATGCAAAGTCTCAATGCATTTAATTTCAATGCACTACAAAATCTGTGTATTTCTGATACTGTTTTTTTTTTCTCTGCTTGAATCTCTCCATCTACATGCCACCATTTATGTCTTTACCGTGGTAAATGTGGATGACAACATTAAATTAAGAAGGTATGTTGAATAACACAAATGTTCAATGCAATGCAAAGTCTCAATGCATTTAATTTCAATGCACCACAAAATCTGTGAATTTGTGATACTGGTCTTCTGTGACTCTTTATATATTTCATCTACATGCCACTGTTTGAGTTTTTACCATGGTAAAAGTGGATGACAACATTAAATTAAGAAGGTATGTTGAATAACCCAATTGTTCAAAGCAATGCAAAGTCTCAATGCATTTAATTTCAATGCACTACAAAATCAGTGTATTTCTAATACTGGTCTTCTGTGTCTTTGTTTATTTAAACGGGAGTTTTTATCGCCTTTAGCTGAAATGGAGTGATCAACGTGGTCGCTTTGCGATACTGATACCCTGTTCTCCGAACTACTAAGCAAATGAAATCAAATAAGGTCCACCACATCCACTCTCCTGTAAATGGACAGTGAAAAGGTTTGTCGGTCTGACATAGAGTGTCAGTAATGTACAACGACCACGTTAAACAGTCCATTTCCGCTAAAGGCGATAAAAACACCCAATGACATGAACAAAGAAAGCGCGTTCAGAGCGATCACGTGTCAAACAAACTAAAAGTAAATCATTTATTTATTTATTTATTTATTTTTTCCCCGGTGCAGTTTGCATTCAAGCGGTTGGACTGACAAACAAGACTGGCAACCTCTCAAGTCGAAGAGAAGGGCCCGAGTTGCAAAGGAACGTGCAGCTCTAAAGAGGTCGCTGTAGAGAGAGAGAGAAGGTCTGTCTATCGCTCCTGGAGGAGAAAGCAAGAATGACGACGTTGAGCTGTCCTCCGTCACAGCGACGAAGCAGAAAGACGGCACAGAGAAGGGCAAAGCAAAGCAGCAGCAAATGTAAAAGGGTAAAGGAGCGAGCAAGAACAGTCGGGCCCTGGAGAAGAGCGCTCGCTGACTGGTGAAGGAAAAGCAAAAGCTTACAGCACCTGGTATTCCCAGGCGGTCTCCCATCCAAGTACTAACCAGGCCTGCCCCTGCTTAGCTTCCGAGATCGGACGAGATCGGGCGTGCTCAGGTGGTATGGCCGAAGTAAAGCAGCCCCGAATGCGAGCTATTTAAAGAAGGCACCGGCAGCAGGCCAAAGACGCACACCAGCTTTTCCACTCCACTCTTTTCATGTCTTCTGCAACTCTTCGACATTGTCTGCCCGAGAAAAAGCCGCCCCACCGGCAAACTTGGCCGGAGCGCGGCGTTTCCGCCGTCCCTCACCACGCCAAAACAACACGTCCATTTCCCCTTCTTTTTCACGCCTTCGTCCCTACATCAATTCCTTCCTTCCTTAATAAATCAACTCACATTAATTCAGTTGGAAGACAAACATCGCTGACGCTGCGAGCCACACTGAGTGCAAGTAAACGCAAGTCTATTTCTCAACGATATCAAATTAATCAGGCACCTTTATTTACATTTCAACCATATCCTGTCAAAGCACTCAACGCTATACAATTCGGAGCACAGAGTGTCAGTAATGTACAACCACCACGATGAACACTCCATTTCCAGCTAAAGGCGATCAAAACACCCATCGACATGAACAAAGAAACGGCGTTCGGAGCGATCACCTGGCAAACAAACTAAAACTTCTAAAAGTTCTTTCACACGAACAAAATTAAATAAAACCTTTCACACCTGTTTAGAAATCGTAAAAACTAAATAAATCAATAAAAAACACCCACTGACATGAATAAAGAAACACCGTTCGGAGTGATCACGTGTCAAACAAACTAAAAGTTAAAAAAAAAGTTTGCCCCACTGGCAAACTTGGCCGGAGCGCGGCATTTCCGCGTCCTCACCACACCAAAACAACACGTCCATTTCTCCTTCTTTTTCACGCCTTCGTCCCTACATCAATTCCTTCCTTGTGTTTGGAAAATCTTCGTTGTTTCCCTCTCAGGTTTAGGTCTGTCAATGATGAGACTTACTTTTAAACCTAAAAATCTTAATTAGTTTAATAAAGTCAGAATAATTCAGACTGAGCTCAGGATATAGAACAACAGCATTAAAGGCATGCAGGGCAGTCCTGTATGCTCACACTACATTTCACACAATAGTTATATGCTTGTGCTTGCCTCTTCCTCCCACTCAGGGTGTCCTTCACAGAACCAGGTGCAGTTGTTTCTTCTCGACCAGTAGATGGGCTCAGCAGTCTCCATATCTTGTTTCTGTAGATAAGACATTTTGCACAGCACATACATAATATCAAGTAGAAAAACTCAGAGCCTTTATGAGGCCTGGGTACAGTGCTTCTATTGAGTAAAACCTGTAAAACATAAATCCTTTAAAACATAAATCCCACACTTCCTTAATAAATCAACTCAAATTAATTCAGTTGGAAGACAAACATCGCTGTTGCTGCGAGCCACACTGAGTGCAAGTGAACGGAAGTGTATTTCTCAAAGATATCAAATTAATCAGGCACCTTTATTTACATTTCAACGATATCCTGTCAAAGCACTCAACGGTATACAATTCGGAGCACAGAGTGTCAGTAATGTACAACGACCACGATGAACACTCCATTTCCAGCTAAAGGCGATAAAAACACCCATTGACATGAACAAAGAAACGCGTTCGAGGCGATTACGTGGCAAACAAACTAAAACTTCTAAAAGTTCTTTGACACGAACAAAATTAAATAAAATCTTTGACACGTGTTCTTAAATAGTAAAAACTACTCCCAGCTCAACGTGATCACTCCAAACTGTGTTTCATTGTTCATGTAAACGGGAGTTTTTAATCGACTTTATTTGAAATGGATTGTTCAACGTGGTCGGTGTGCAATACTGATACCCTGTTCTCCGAACTACTAAGCGAATAAGATCAAATAAAGTCCACCACATCCACTCTCCTGTAAATGGAGAGGTTTGTCGGTCTGACACAGAGTGTCAGTAATATACAACGACCACGTTAAACAGTCCATTTCCAGCTAAAGGCGATAAAACACCTGTGAGGACCGAGAGGTCAAGAAAAGGAACACCCAGGTTTACACACAAAAAAAATGGGTCTTTATTTACCCAAATCAAATAAGTCAAACTTGTCGCAACCAAAACAAGTGAAAACAACCAAACAAGAACTCACACAGGGGTAAGCTGGCCAATTACAACTCCCCAAATAAACAAAACGCACAGCTTATAAAAAGGAAAAGATGGGCCCATTACAACACAAAAAGGGGAGACACAAAAAAGTTAAATTACATTAAACACAAAAATAAATGACAACATCAAACAATACAATTCAAAATTAATACTAAAAGAAACACTAAATAGATAAATACAATCCAAAACCCCCAAACAATTAATTTAAAAAAATCCTCAATTCTCTGTTTCCCCCATTCCACCTTAGCCAATGGTACATCCAGGTGGAACCAATAAACAAATCCCTTGTTCCCGCCAGGACTCCAATTTCCCCAAGTATCGCAACTCTCCCGTCCGCGGCTAGCCAGGCCGGTAACTTAAACTCAGAATAGAAAACAAATATTAATAACAAAATACAATGCAATCCATCTGTGTGCACTCCAAATGAACCGCGATTGTGAATGAAAGTGAAGAAAAAAGGTATGCAAACCAAAATAAAGTAATAATTGTTTAACAGATGCGTGTTGTGTATTGTTACTATAAACGTGATTAAGAAAATAAACCAAACAAAGAATGGAAATGATAACCTTAAATCTATATGAAATGTATAAAAGAAACTGAGTGAGCTTTGGCTACCTTAATGATCTTGTGCGGCCCCACATCTCGGGCTGCATCCCCCCCCCCTTCAAGGATCGCACTGGTACAGCGAGAGAGGTAATCAGCTGTAACGTTGGCTTTACCAGGCACATGTTTGAACTTGAACCGAAAGGGCTTCATGGCCAGGTACCATCTTGTGATCCTTCCATTAGTATCTTTCATTTTGTCTAGCCACTTCAATGCTTTGTGATCGGTCTCCAAAATAAACTCACGGCCAAGCAGATAATATCTGAGGGAATCCAGGGCCCACTTTACTGCCAAGCACTCCTTTTCCACAATCGAATAACGAACTTCTCTTGGGAACAGGTTGTGACTGATAAAAGCTACTGGACGTCGACCCTCTGATAGTCCCTGCAGTAAAACTGCTCCTATGCCCCTCTCAGAAGCATCAGTTTGCACGATGAAGGGTTGACTAAAGTCAGGATTATGAAGAACAGTATCAGTTGTCAAAGCTGTTTGGATATCCCGGAAAGCTTCTAAACTCTCCTCCGTCCACTTTAGCCGATTCGGATGATGTGCCCCTACCATGTCTGTTAAAGGAGCAGCTCTAGTAGAAAAATTTGGGATAAAGCGATGGTAAAATCCAGCCATTCCTAAGAAAGATCGCAAGTTCTTACGTGTTTGGGGCTGTGACGAGCGTCCCGAACCGCCATCAGCGTCGCCCTGGAAACCAACGAGGAGCACCTGGCCACACTCGTCACAGGCTGATCGGACCCAGCAACATGCCACATGGAGGAAGATTGTCTCCATGAATGCTGAGCCTAACTCCTCTTCTCTTGTTCCCCGCAGAGAGCAGCATATGACCGGTCAGCCTGCACAAGCACAGCACGTTTATCCACCAGGAGGGATAAACGAAAGAAAGAGAGCACCTCAGCACCAACCCACCCCGCTAGCCTCACTTGCACCTGTATTTCACCCGTGGTTTGCACAATAAATCCACCCTCCGGAGCCTGTGTTTGGAACTCTCTTGCCGTGTGTTTCTTCACCCCGTCACACTGGTGGAGAATGCGGACAGTTGTGTGAAGAAACACCAGCCAGTAAACTCGCCTTCACCCCCGTTCTTTTTTTTTCTCTCTCTTTTGTCTCCCATTTAGTTTCCCCGCGTGGTGTAGCACTCCTCCCCCATAATGGAAGAACTGCTACAGCGGCTCACCGAGGTCAGCGTCCGTCAGCAGCAAATAGCGGAGCACCTGGCGACCCAATAGAGCAAAGCGGAGCAGGAGCTCCTCGCCTTACGGTCCGCTGCCGCTCAACATATACCGCTGCCGGATCCCCGCGCCCAAGCCACCAAGCTATTACCCAAAATGTCAGCCCACGACGACCCAGAGACTTTTCTTCAGATGTTTGAGACGACGACCAATACAAAAGGGTGGCACTCCGATGAGTGGGCACGAGTGCTGGCTCCCCCTTTTAACCGGTGAAGCCCAGCGGGCTTACTTTTCTCTCTCTGGCGAAGCGGCGGAAAGCTATCCGGAGGTGCTAAGAGAGATTCTCGCGCGGCTGGGACTTTCCCCGATATCAGCCGCGCAACAATTCCACAGCTGGGAATACAACCCTCGTCTCCCAGCACGAGCACAAGCCGCGGAGCTCTCGCGCCTCGCGCAACATTTGCTTTTAGACGGAACCCCGTCAGCGAGTCGGGTGACAGAACGGGTCGTCGTTGACCGGTTTCTCCGAGCTCTCCCTCGCTCAGGCGGTAAAGATGAGGAACCCCACAACGACCATGGAGCTCGTCGAGGCAGTGGAGCTGGCGGACGCAGCCCAACATCGGGAGCCGGGGGAGCGAACGCCGGTGCCTTTTCCCTGGAGGGTGGTCCAGGAGCGACCAGTCAGCAGGCCAGCGGTTCCCTCTGCATGCGATGAGCCAATGCCGACGGAAGACCCGGTCCGCCCCGGCCGCGCCTGGCTGGCAGGCTGCATCGTTCACCACGAACCACCCAAAGGAGCCCCCGAGGTTTAGGTAAAAGTGAACGGCAAGCCCTTCCGAGCCCTCCTAGACTCCAGTAGCACAGTCACCCTGGTGCGGCGAACCTCCTGGCCCCGAAGTGAGAAAAAGATTTACATCCCCATCACCTGCGTGCACGGGGACACCCGGCAAGTCCCGGCTCGGTGGGTCAACCTTTCGGCCGGCGTGGGTACCTGGCCCCTGGAAGTTGGAGTGGATCTCCCGGTCCCGGTGTTGCTAGGAAGGGACTGGCCAGGGTTCGATCGCATGCTTGGAGCCGCCACCCAGCCTGTCAGCCCCAGAGGGAACCGCCTCCGACGGAGACCAGCCCGCAAACCGCAGGATCATCCCGTGTTGCTGGCCTCGGACAGCGGGAGATATGGTGAGTCCCCCTCCCATCCTTGATGTCTTTTAGCAGGTCTCGGGAGGAGGCTCCTTCGCAAAAGCCCAGAAAGAGGATGATCGACTCAAGCACTGTTGGCCTCAAGTGCGAATCATCGAAGGACGAGAAGTGCGACCTGGGCCCCATCCTCTCCCGCACTTCATCGTCAAAAAGGGCCTGTTGTACTGTGTCGCCCAACGGAGGGGGGAGGAGAAAATGCTCCTAGTAGTTCCAAAATCGAAGACCGAGGCAATCCTGGAACTGGTCCACTCTCACCCGATGGCAGGACACCTCGGGACAGCTAACACTGCTCAGCGCATCCGTGACCGCTTCCACTGGCCCGGCCTCGATGCTGAAGTCAAGCGGTTCTGTCAAGCTTGCCCCACATGTCAGTTGACGGCTCCTCGAACTCCTCCCCCCAGTCCACTCATTCCGCTGCCCATCATCGACGTGCCCTTCGAGCGCATCGGGATGGACCTTGTCGGGCCGCTGCCAAAGTCCGCCCGGGGATATGAACATGTGCTGGTCATAGTCAACTATGCCACCCGCTACCCTGAAGCCGTTCCTCTACGGAAGGCCACGGCGAAGACCATCGCCAAGGAACTGTTTCTGTTTTTCAGCTGGGTTGGCCTCCCAGCCGAGATCCTGACCGACCAGGGTACCCCCTTCATTTCCCGGCTAATGGCTGACCTCTGCCGGTGACGGAGTTTTCCTTCAGTGTTCTTTTATAATTTCTATACATTTATGAGTTAACTACATGTTACTTTTGTGCCCTTCTTAAACAGAATGGTGTCTGCTGTTGGAAGATTGCATGTGAAGGCAGTGGGGGCTAGGTTGCGTCATGAAGGTAGTGGGGTCTGCAAAACATACATCAGACTTGAATAAAGTTTTTCCTGACACCTAAAATCCTGCTGTACGAGTCTCTTTGCTCAAGAAGTGAATTCGGCTCCAAATCAACAATAACTTTCCACAACATAATTTGGCGCCCAACGTGGGGCAGGACAGAGGTTTTGAGAAGAAGAAGAGACAAAAGACGATTGCCAAGGAGGGTCAGGAGGCTGACTACACAAACTCGGCTGGCGCCAGAAAAATAAAAGGTAAGCAGTTTTTGCTTATATGCCTCTTTGTGTAGTCTGCTGATTAACCAGCCTATGGTAATTATAAAGAACCTCTCCTGCATGGAACCCAAAATACACAAAAATGTATATATAAATGGATTTTAGGTGTCAGGAAAAGGAGCAGTAATTTTGTTTTGTTTATTGGTTTAGTTATGTTTTGTTTAGCTTGTTATTTTAGTTTGTTTTAAAGTTATTTTCAGTTTAGATATTTTAATTTTGAGTGAATGCATTGCAATGGACACTATTGGCTGATGAGTGAGGGTTGAGAAAAGGCAGTTCACTTACAGTTAATAGTGTGTGTGTGTGTGTGTGTGTGTGTGTGTGTGTGTGTGTGTGTGTGTGTGTGTAGGGGCGATGGAAGCTCTGTGGATTCTAGGGCTATCATGAAAAGTCCTAAAAAGCCTGCAGCGTGCTTTTTTTACTATGAGGGTAGTGGAAGAGCGAGCAGAACTGACAGGTCACTCGTAAGGAGTGTTTATGTTGTTTTTAGTTTGCGCGCCTGCAGGTATCAAGACCTGAAAGGGTGTGGAAAAAGGTCCTAATTAGGTTAAAGTCTCTTGTTGGGCAGAAAAAGTCCTATGTTAAAGGGAGGTGTTGGTCAGATAATTCTAGAACTCATAATGAGAGATAGAGAAACACAAAACAGTAGAAATGCAGCAATTCAACATAACAGGAAATAGCTGACCCTCAGAAAGGTAACGAAAGAAGAAAACAAAACTGATAATAAAGTGACCATGACAATATTTGAAAAGTAGTGTATAAGGCAGTTTTAGTGCCGGATATATCGATGCTGAAGATTAACAATAGGTAAAAATCCTGCAGCGTCTGTCTTTATTTTTGGCTGGCCTTGTCTTATATGTTGTATGTTATGCGTTTGCTAAAAGTTGAGTGAGAACTGTTGAAAGTATGTTGTGGAAATTTCTCCAGGAAGGGTCAGGGAGAGATTGAAGTTGTGTGTGTGCGAGTGAGAGCTGGTTATGGAACTGGCGGATGGTGTGTAAATGAGAGTGGGTATAACTTCTGTCAGTGAGACCAATTGCATAAAAAAAAAAAAAAAAAAAAAAAATAAAAATAATAATAATGTAATAAAAATAAAACAATAGAAATAAAGAAGAAGTAAAGAAAAACAAAGAGAAATAAGAACAAGATTTGATTAAAGGGAAATTGAGTGGTTGGATCACTTGAGAGAAGTTATATGATGTGCTGTGGGATAATATGTGAATGAATTTAAAGTGTGTGTGAAGTTTTATATTATGTGATGAAATAAAATAAAATTTTGTACTTGTTTCACCAAAAGAGCTCTTGGTGCAAGCAAATTACAAAATGCAAATTGATAAATAAAAAAAAAACAAAACAGAGAAATAATAAAATAAAAGGGAATATTATAATATAAGGGTGTGGTGTGGAAGGAAAAAAGAAGAAGGAGTGAAGGGTGTCACAGGGTGTTGAGAGAGACTAGAAAAGAAAAAGAAGGTAGAGAAAGAAGGAAAGAGTAGAGTGCTGTAATGGATGAGGAGGGAATGAAATGATTGTTGACCTATGTGTATATGTATATGTATATATGTGTGTATGTGTATATGTATATGTATATATGTGTGTATGTGTATGTATGTATGTATGTATGTGTATATATATATATATATATATATATATATATATATATATATATATATATATATATATATATAGAGAGAGAGAGAGAGAGAGAGAGAGAGAGAGAGAGAGAGAGATAGTGTGGAGTCAAACGGTATTTGGATTAATTGGAAATTTGAAACATACGCTGGAAGTTTAATATGTATTATTATTTTGCTTGATTCTGTATGTTCCTTATTTGAAATCAGGTGGCTGCACCGAATAAGAGGAGCTGATACAGTAAAAACTATCTAACTGTTGGCAGGACTTCCTATGTGGTGCAAAAGCCATTGAAGAGCTGAACACAAGGGGGCAAGTGAAAATTTGATACTTGTTATTTTTGGAAAAATTGTATTTTATAGGAAAAAAATTAAGAAGAAATAGTAATGAATTAGATTTAATATGAGTAAATCAAGAAATTAATTTAAAATAAGAACATAATAGGTGCAGAGTGATAAAGAAATGCAGAGTGCAAAGGTATAGAAAGTCAAGAGCAAAGGAAAGGAATAAAGGAGGAGAGTGAGAAGGAAGTTAGGCAAAGTAAGGGGGGTTGACCTGTGACATTGGAGCAGGCTCTTGTGACGGAGCGTTTGCAGAAGGAGGGAGATAGAGAAACGGGGGAGTTATAACTTACTTGGTGGTGACTTTTCATTTTGACTGAGGAAATAATTAAGATTAGAAAGCCGGAGTAAAATAAATTGAATAATAGATAAATAAAAGGACAGTGAAGAAGTTATTATTTGAATAGTATTGAAATAGAGTGGTGATTGAAGAGTTACCAATTTAACTGATAATTGAATAGAATAGATAATAGAATAGATAATATCTATTGAATAGAATTGAATAGATAATAATAGATAGTTGATCACAAATTTGAGATTTAAGTATATGACATAGTACTTGATTTTAATTGGTGATTAATTGTTTGCTTATTTTTTATTTGAATTTTTATTTGAATTCTGGGTTGAAGTTTTGACATCTAAAAAAAAATGGCATCCTATGAGAAAGGAACCCCTGTAGAAGTGATTGGTCTTCAGCAACCTGTATGCAAAGATATAATACGTCGCATATCAAAAAAATGGGAGAAGCAAAAAAAATATCTAAACACAAAGTGGCCTGCAGAAGGAACATTTAATGTGATGGTGTGTAGGGAGATGGAAGGATTGATTAAAAATCACAAATCCAATGACAAATCAAAGAAAAGAGAAGAAAAGAAAGAAAGTGTAACGCCACACCAGCAGAGGGAGCCTTCCCCAGAGTTCTGACTGTCAGCTCTTCCTCTGCTTTCTCCACGCCCACTTCCCTTTTGGCGGCCATTTTAACCAGGCCCAAACAACAGCCTGGTGCGAAGTATTGCCAGCTCATCACTGCATACCAAGCGTTTCTTTATCTGTCTGTTTCTATCGTGTTTTGACCTATTGCCTGTTTTTCTTGACTATTGTTTTTTGGATTACCCCTTGCCTTGACGACTCGAATTGGACTGATTATTGTGTTTGAACCTTTTCCTGATTATTTGACGCTGAGTTTGGATTACGTTTGGATTTGTTTGCTGTCTCCATTAAAAACTCTGCATATGGAATCTACTCCGGCTTCCGCCTCTGGTTCGTTACAGAATACTTCGCCTTCACCGAATCCAGCGGAGGTTTCACAACTACAGGCCGCGTTCACTTACCAGAGTGAACTTATGAAGAATTATCAGGAACAGCTGGCTCAAGTGCAAGCAGCAAACAATCATCTGCTTCATTATATCCGTTCGCTTCCACCCACACAACCTCCTACAGTAAGACTGGCACTGCCAGAAAAATTTGATGGTTCTGCTGAGCAATGCAAAGGGTTTATTCGCCAAACTCGCACCTACCTGGGAAGTATGACAGATCATTCCGAAGCAGATAAGTGTTCACTGATCATGTCACTATTGTCCAGCAGGGCAATTGATTGGGCTGCGGCCGTTTGGGAAACAGACGTAAATCTGCGTACTTCTGCTGAATATTTTATGAACCAAATTCGTGAAGTGTTTGAATATCCTGCAGGGGGCCAGGATGTATCAACACGGATTCTGCATTTAACTCAGGGAAGTCGCACAGCAGCAGACTATGCCATTGAGTTTCGCACCTTAGCAGCACAAAGTGGGTGGAATGATGTCTCACTCAAAGCCGTCTTTAAACAAAGTCTCAATCCGGAATTGCAAACTGAGATGGCCTGCAGAGGAGAGGATTTGTCTTTCACGGAGTATGTCAATACCGCCATTAAGTTAGATAACTTGCAACGGAGTGTACCAAGACGGAGGACCACACGCATTTCATCACCCCATTTTGCACCTGTGTCCAGCCGTACACCTGAACAGTCTGGCTCTGAACCTATGCAAATTGGAGCTACCAGCCTATCTGAGACTGAGAGAAATCGGCGCCGAGAACTGAATCTCTGTTTCTACTGTGGAGAACAAGGCCATCGCAATCACCAGTGTCCACACAAGGCCCGGAAGAAGGCAGCTGATTCAACCCGGGTGAGTTGTGATGGTTTCTCCTTACAAATATTCAAGGCTGTTACTGTACCAGTCCAGATAACTACTGACGATGGTCCTATTCGGTTAACAGCACTGATTGACTCTGGAGCTGCACTTAATCTCATTAACCAGAATCTCATTCATCAACACCATATCTCCACCATACCATGTTTGCCAGCCATTGGAATCACCACTGTGGAAAATAAACCCATAAAAGGGGTATCACCAGACAGACATCGCCCATCCGTCTACAAACTGGATTGTTTCATCAAGAACTCATTTCACTGTATGTAATTGACTCACCCAAGTATGAAATCATCCTCGGATACCCATGGCTTTCCACTCATGACCCAAGTTTTTCTTGGTTCAATGGGGAACTCACACACTGGTCTCAGTTCTGCCGAAAGCACTGTTTGCACAACTGCCCATCATTGCCATGTCTCGCCACTAGTGTGGAAAGTCCTCAGCTCACAGACTCCCACGATTCCACAATGCTATAATGACCTGCGGGAAGTTTTTAGTAAAACTAAGGCCACTCAATTGCCACCACATCGGCCCTGGGATTGTGCCATTGATCTCCTGCCCAACGCTATGCCACCCAAAAGTAAGATTTATTCCCTGTCTCGTCAGGAGTCCCAAGCTATGGAAGAGTATATCAACGAGGCTTTGAACTCTGGATTTATTCGTCCATCCACTTCTCCCGCTGCAGCTGGGTTTTTTTTTGTTAAGAAAAAAGATGGAGGATTACGACCATGTATCGACTACCGAGGTCTCAACCATGTCACTGTTAAATTCCGTTATCCATTACCACTGGTACCAGCTGCATTGGAACAACTTCGCGAAGCCAAGATTTACACCAAACTCGATCTCAGAAGTGCCTACAATCTCATCAGAATCAAGGAAGGAGATGAATGGAAAACTGCATTTCTCACCACTCAGGGGCACTATGAGTTCCAGGTGATGCCGTATGGACTTGCCAACGCTCCAGCAGTATTTCAGTCCTTCATCAACGAGATCTTCAGGGATATTCTTCACAAGTTTGTAATCGCTTACATTGATGATATTCTGATCTACTCCAGATCTGAGGATGAACATGTGGATCATGTGAGGATTGTCCTTTCCCGTCTTCTAGAACATAACTTGTACATCAAGGCAGAGAAATGTGAGTTTCATGTATTCCAGACATCCTTTCTAGGATACAATATAAGTCATCACGGCGTGGAAATGGACAATGCTAAAATCACTGCTGTCACTGAATGGCCCAGGCCCTCCACAGTCAAAGAACTACAACGGTTCCTAGGATTTGCTAATTTCTACCGCCGGTTCATCAGAAATTACAGTTTAATAGCCGCCCCTCTGACCTCACTACTCAAAGGTAAACCCTCAAGGTTACATTGGACCGAACAAGCAGACACCGCCTTCAATAACCTGAAAACCACTTTTACTACAGCCCCAATCCTGAGACATCCAAATCCCGACCTTCCATTCATCCTGGAAGTGGACGCCTCTGATTGTGGCATTGGTGCGGTGCTCTCACAGCGTCATGGTCAACCTGCAAAATTGTACCCCTGTGCTTTCTTTTCCAGAAAGCTTTCCACAGCAGAAAGAAACTATGATGTCGGCAATAAGGAACTTCTCTCTATGAAAGCAGCCATTGAAGAGTGGAGGCATTGGCTAGAAGGGGCCCTACATCCATTTCAAGTAATCAAGCACGTCAAGCACGATGGTCACTTTTCTTTTCAAGATTTCAGTTCACTGTCACTTACCGCCCAGGAAGCAAGAACAGCAAAGCAGACGCGTTGTCACGGAGACATGATCCCCCTCATCAGACACATACCTCAGAACCCATCCTGAACCCAGCCGTAATTATCGCACCCATCAACTGGGATATAATGGATGAAATCCAACAAGCTACCCAACACGAACCGTTACCGACTAATTGTCCTCCCAACAAACAATATGTTCCACAAACACTAAGAAGGAGAGTGATGCAGTGGGTTCACACATCTTTGAGCTCAGGCCATCCAGGAATATCTCGATCCATCAAGCTAACACAGAACTCATTCTGGTGGCCCTTTATGACGCGAGACATCACAAATTATGTAAAAGCTTGTCCAGTGTGTGCTCAAGCCAAGACCCCCAGAGACCTTCCAGCTGGCCTACTGAAACCTCTCCCCATTCCACAAAGACCATGGTCTCACCTGTCCGTAGACTTTGTTACCAACCTCCCACCATCTGATGGATTCACCACTATCCTGGTGATTATTGACCGATTCTCCAAAGCATGCCGTCTAGTTCCACTCAAGGGTCTACCCACAGCCATGGAAACAGCCCAAGCCATGTTTCATCATGTGTTTAGAAACTATGGAATACCGAGGACATTGTCTCCGACCGAGGAACCCAATTCACGTCTCAGGTTTGGAGAGCCTTTTGTAAATTACTAGACATAAATGTCAGTTTAACATCTGGTTTTCACCCACAGTCTAACGGGCAGGTGGAGAGACTAAATCAAGAGATCGGGAGATATCTGAGAACATACTGCAGTCGAGAGCAACACCGTTGGACAGAATTCCTTCCCTGGACTGAATATGCTCAAAATTTATTGACTCACTCATCCACAGGACTAACCCCGTTTCAGTGTGTGCTTGGCTACCAACCCCCCTTGTTCCCGTGGTCCGGAGAACCATCTTCTGTACCCGCCATTAATGACTGGATTCAGCGCAGTGAGAGGGTGTGGGACAATGCTCATGTCCGCCTGCAACGTGCAATTGGCACTCAAGGGTTGCAAGCAAATCGACGACGTCGCCCACATCCTCCCTATCTACCAGGACAAAGGGTCTGGCTCTCCACGAAGGACCTCAAGTTACATCTGCCGAGCAGGAAGCTCAGCCCAAGGTATGTTGGTCCTTTCAAAATCATTCGACAAATCAATGAGGTCACATACCAGTTAGAGCTCCCTGCCAACTACCGATCTCTCCTTCCTTTCACGTGTCGCTCCTCAAACCTGTCCACTCGGATGCTGACCCCAATGCTGAGCCGGAGGAACCACCACCACCGCTGGATGTAGATGGATCACCGGCGTACATTGTCAATGTGCTCCTGGACTCCAGAAGACGAGGGGGTCAGCTCCAATATTTGGTGGACTGGGAGGGCTATGGACCTGAGGAGAGATCATGGATACCTGCTTCGGACATTCTGGACCCCTCCTTAATCGGGGAATTTCATAGAGCCAGACCTGACCGTCCTGCACCACGACCACGGGACGACCACGAGAGCACCAGGAGGTGCTCCTAGAGGGGGGTGCTGTAACGCCACACCAGCAGAGGAGCCTTCCCCAGAGTTCTGACTGTCAGCTCTTCCTCTGCTTTCTCCACGCCCACTTCCCTTTTGGCGGCCATTTTAACCAGGCCCAAACAACAGCCTGGTGCGAAGTATTGCCAGCTCATCACTGCATACCAAGCATTTCTTTATCTGTCTGTTTCTATCGTGTTTTGACCTATTGCCTGTTTTTCTTGACTATTGTTTTTGGATTACCCCTTGCCTTGACGCACTGAATTGGACTGATTATTGTGTTTGAACCTTTTCCTGATTATCTGACGCTGAGTTTGGATTACGTTTGATTTGTTTGCTGTCTCCATTAAAAACTCAGCATATGGAATCTACTCCGGCTTCCGCCTCTGGTTCGTTACAGAAAGAGAATTGGGAATTTTGAATTTGTTCAAAGATTATGGAATAAAGTTAATTAAACAGGAAAGACAGGAAAAACACGAAAGAGATGAAGAAAACCCTCCACCTTATGACCCATTGTGGAGTAACCAAAAACAAATGGCTCTCAGAAAAGTCCAGTTTAAAGGCAAGATAGAAATCAACGACAAGATAGAGAAGGAGGGAAGCACAGACAAACATGCACAAGACTGGAAACAACCTGAATGGAAGAGAGAATCGAGAGGAAACTCCAACATGTTCGTACAGGGAAAGAAAGACAGCAGGTGAGGAACTAGAGAAAATCCAGAAGGAGATCCAAGCTTGATGACCCTCTTCAGAAATGCCATAGTAGAAGACATGCCTACAGTGGTTAAAGAAAAGCTGGAAGACGTAGTGGGACTCAACTCCAAACCACAGAAAGAGTTCTGTGATTATGTGACACATGAAACGGACCAATACAGGAAAGATGAAATGAAGCAGAAGAACCAAGAACGAGAGCTCCTAAGAAACCTGAACCACCTTCAACTAGAGGAGTTAACGAGCAAGAAGAAAAAAATTCAAGCTCCTGTTAGAGAACAAACCCAAGCTAATACGATGGCACCGGTGACGGTGGCAGCTCCAGCTATTCAACAAGCTATGATAACACCATCAGGGCAACCAACAACAAGACAAGCAAGTAATGGACATGATGGAACGACACCCAGCACAGCAGCTGCTCTTACTGTAATATATTTAAAACCAGACCAACAAAACAAAAGAGGATGGACAAGATCCTTGGGAAGGGGAAGAGGACAGCAAGTGTATAATCAACGCAGTATGAATGGACCACCTGGAGTGTGTTGGGGGTGTGGACAACCAGGACATTTGAGAAGAGAATGTCCAGCCATTCCAAGACAAGTACACAAAAGCCTAAGGACAAGGACCTGTCAACCCATGGCGAGGCCCTGCACAAGGATATTAGGGATGCCCAGAGGATCCTACGGGGAGGTATCAGCTTCCAACAATATCATGTGATGCTGATCAAGAACCAATGCTGCAAGTCCAAATTGAAGGAAAGACCACTCCTGTCCTTCTTGACACCGGCGCAGCCTTCTCCTGTCTAAGAACAGAGTATGCAGCTCACCTCCCCAAGTCTGGACAATATGCTAAGACAGTAGGATTTTCGGGAATATCACAGCTAATACCATTGACAGTATGGTAAAGAACAGTAAAGAACAAGGAAATCAAAATTCCTCTTCTGATATCAGAACACCAGTGAATCTTCTTGGACGCGATGCCATCTGTAAAATGAACTTGAAAATTTGGTGTTCTCCAGATGGAATCTACATTGAGAGTGAAGGAACCAAACAACTAACAGTGAGACAACTTCCCACGCAATCATGGACAAGAAGTAAATGTCTACTGGCTAGGAGACATAAAAGAGGAAGTAAGGAAAGTCACTGACAAGTGGGGAAAATATGTAACAGTCCAGTTACAAGAACCAAGACATCCAAACACCGAATTCCATTGTACAATGGCTTATGATCCCACTCAGGATGCAAGCTTCGAAGAGCTATGGTTAAAAGAAACACAAAATAAGAAAGTAGCGCTACAGTCAACAAGCATTGTAGTAGGACCAGATGGAGCAGCTCTAAAAGTAGAGAAAAATTAGTTCATAGGAAAGTTGTTTCAAATGCCAGAAAAGGTACCTCACATAGCCCTATACTACAGTAAGGGAAAGTGTTCTCAAGATGTAGAAAACATGATGAAAGAAGCTGAAAAATGTGAATGGAAAAGCACTGAAAATCCATTCATTTTTGAATCTTCAGACAAGACATACTTAAAAATCATGTGTGACATACCTTTGACTGCAGTTCCCAAGCTGATAGTAGTGACAAAAAAAGAATAGACTGAAATAGTTCCCAAGATGAATGAAATAGTGAGAGAAATGGAAGAGAAAGTGCCAAATGAGTTATGGGCTAAACATGAAACTGATGTAGAGTTAGTTAAATCAGCAAATCCTATAAAAGTAACAGTAAAGCCAAATGTCACACTGCCCAGGTGGATGCAATATCTTTTGAAAAAAGAGGCAGTAGATGGAATAAGACCAACGATTGAGGGATTAGTGAAGGCAGGAGTCTTGCTTCAGACATCAACCTAATGCAAAACACTGATTATACCTATCCCTAAAGCAAATAAAACCAAGTGGAGGTTGGTACATGATTTGAGAGCAGTAAATGAGGTAGTTGAGGATTGGCCAGCGGAAGTTCCAAATCCACACACCTTGCTGACAAATGTTCCTCCTGCTAAGTATTTTACAGTGATTGATTTGTGTTCTGCTTATTTCAGTGTCCCAATAGCACCTGAAAGTCAGCACTTATTTAGTTTCACGTATGAAGGGAGACAATATACATACACTCGACTACCACAAGGGTACAAACATTCACCACATGTATTCAATCAAGTATTGAGAAGAGATCTAGAAGACGTACAGTTAGAGAGTACATTGATTCAGTATGTTGATGACTTGTTGATCTGTTATAATAGTGTGGAACAATGTCATCAAGATTCTATTAAGGTGCTCAAAATCTCTTTGGCAAAAGGAGGCCATAAAGCCTCCAAGGAAAAGATGCAATATTGTCAATCACAAGTTGAATACTTGGGTCGCATTATTGCATATGGGACTAAAGCAATCTCGCCAAGTCAGTTAGAAGGAATAAGTAAAGCTCCAAAACCTCAAACAGTAGGCCAAATGCTGACCTTTTAGGAATGACTGGATTCAGTGCAGAATGGATAGAAGATTATGCTATCAAAACTGCCCCGTTAAGAACATTAACTAAAGAAATAGGACAACAGAACTTAAGAGAGCATCTGATATGGAACACGGATGCATCAATAGCCTTTGAATCCATCAAAAGAGAATTACAAACAGCACCAGTATTTACTCATCCTAATTATGACAATGTGTTTCATCTTAATGTAGCCAACCGAAAAGATGGATATGCATCAGCAGTGTTAATGCAAGACACCTGTAGTGGTCGGAAAAAACAACCAATAGCATATTATAGTACAAAATTAGACAATGTAGCACAGGGCTACCCACCATGCTATCAGCAAGGGTAAGCTGCAGTATATGCAATGTATGAAAAAGCATCAACAATAACAATGGGATATCCAATCATTATTTACACACATCATAAAATAGTGGAACATTTGGAAAGAGGAAAATTTGTTCTGACCCAAGCACGATGCTTGCAGTATTCTGTATTGCTAACATACCCGGACATAACTCTTAAGCGCTGCTTGACAAACAATCCGGCTGATTACATTCCCTTAGATGATGAGGGAGAACCACATGAATGTGTAGCTGAATCAATAGCATTCACACGCTTGAGACCAGATTTAGAATCTAATCCTATCTGGAACGCCGATGTGGATTACTTTGTTGATGGATCATGTTACAGGGACCATCTAGGTAATCATGCAGGTTATGCCATAGTCAGAAGAGAAGGGAAAAATTTTGTGCTCACTGACCTGCAACATTGTGACCAACCATGCTCAGCACAGCTCGCTGAACTTAAAGCCCTAACAGCAGCGTGTTTATTGGCAAAAAATAAGGTGGCCAATATCTTCACTGATTCGGCTTATGCTCATGTCATTTATTTGGAGCAGTGTGGAAGCAAAGAGGGTTTAAGAAGAGTGACGGAACACCAATACAGCATGGAGAACAGATTGTTGAACTAATCTCAGCTATGATGCATCCAAAGAAACTGTCTATTGTAAAATGTCAAGCACACAAAAAAGGCAATGACTTTGTAGTACAAGGTAATAATGCAGCTGACTTGTACGCTAAGCAAGCGTCAGGTTGTCAAGTTACAGTGATGGCCCCTACAGTACTAATACAGCCAGACCCTCAATTGGCAGACCTGGTTCGTATTCAAGAGCAGGCCACACAAGCTGAACAGACAATATGGCAACAGAGAGGGGCAACAAGAGATACAAATGGAGTTTGGAGATCCCATGAGGGGTACATAGTTGCTCCAACTGCTTTACTTACTATAATGATTCCTGATGCACATGGATTTGATCATTGTGCACGAGGAGAAGTTATAAGAGTAATCAAAAGGCAAGGGTACTGGTCGCCCAGATTTACAAGCCATGGTTCTTGGTTCACAGTTCTTAGCTGAATGTGAGATCTGTGCACAAAACAATGTAAGAAAAGGAACTACAACACCTTTGTCTTACATACCAACACCTGAAGGTCCATTTAAACATCTAGTACTGGATTATGTGGACATGATTAAGTCAGTCAGAGGGAAAAGGTACATGTTAGTAATAATTGATCGGTTTAGCCGTTGGGTAGAAGCAGTGCCATCTCCAGATCAAAGCGCTCAGACAGTGATTAAATTCTTGACCAGAGAAGTGATTCCAAGGTTTGGAATTCCGTCACAAATCAGTTCAGACAATGGTTCGGCGTTTGTGCAACGAACTGTCAAAATGGTGTTACAAGACTTAGAATAAAACAGACGTTAGGATGTGTTTATCATCCTCAATCACAAGGAATGGTAGAAAGGGTTAATGGAACCATCAAAGCAAAAGTCAACAAAATATGTGCAGACACAAAGCTCAATTGGGTAGATGCATTGCCACTTGCACTAATGAGTTATAGAATGCAAACAAACAGGATCACCAATTTGACTCCTTATGAAATGTTGACTGGCAGACCAATGCCTGTACCCTTTCTAAGAGGCCCATATGAAGGCCCGTCATTAGAACAGCTGCAATTGGAATTACGGTCATATATGAGACAATTAACTGCGATACATAAAGCCATCTACTTACAGGAGCAGAGCAAAGTACCCAGACTGGAAGAGGAGACACCCCTTCCAGGAATACCAGGTGACCACGTGTACCTCAGAGTGTTCCGACGGAGGTGGCACGAACCACGACGAGAAGGACCATATAAAGTAACAAAAGCTGGATTTGAGTCATTGATTTTACACATAACAGTAAACAAATGTTGAATGGATTAATTACGTTTACTATAATCAGCAGCGATTCATCAATCATAACGATGATGCTCTAAGAGCTCTAGGAGAACAACTTGACCCCACAAGTAAAATGGCTTATCAAAATAGATTGGCATTAAATTGGCTATTGGCAAACAAAGGAGGAGTATGTGTGATGTTTGGAGATGAGTGATGTACTTTTTATTCCTAATAACACAGCACCAAATGGATCCTTCACCCAGGCAATGGAGAGACTGAGGAACTTAGACTTGAACTTAAAGCAAACGCGGGAAGAGATCTAGCTTTTGGAAACTGGTTTGATAATCTTCTTTATAACTGGAAAAGTTGGATAACAAAATTGGGAATAATAGCGGCTATTATACTAGTTGGGTTCTCTCTATTATTATGCTGTGTCTTTCCTATTCTCAGGTCTATGATTGCGCATGCAGCTGCCAGACAGATGATCAACATAACTGTGGGAGAAACAGCACCAAAGCCTCATGTCACTAAACAGCGTTACCCTGATGTAGAATTAGAAGAAGTAGATGGAATATGGTAAATGGGGTTGCCTTTTGATTTGGGAATTATTTTGATGTTTTTGTCATTTGAGAGAGAGGGAGAGAGTGTATACATTGTAACTGAGAAAGAAGAATTCACACTGGTATATAAAGAATTAACAAGGAATTGGGTAGTGTAGGCAGGTAGTTAGAGGGTGTTTTGTTTGTTATGTTTATGATTTGGCAAATACCCCTATATTGTTGTATCAATAAAACCTATGAACCAAGTATAAGAGTAACTATAGAACCACACATCTTCTCCATACAACCCAAAACCCCTGGTACCCTTGAACACCTGGAACGGTTGGACCTCGGTGGACAAGCTGACAATCAACGAACATTGGCAACCACAGACCAAGCTACTTGAACTCTATTCACGACCTCACAAAGGAAAATCTTAATGTGGCAAGGTGGGTGACAATCTAACCTTTTTTGTTAATTGGCGTGTGATTGTCACCCACAATAGCCAATGAGATTGTGCCCTTATAGTATTTAAGGCTGGAGTCATGTCACCTGGTGTGCGTCACCGCTGGGACTGTTGTTGATGGAGTGCGCATGTGCAGAGGGTGCGTGGTCTCTGTGGTATGTAGCAGTTAATGGAGGAGTGGGTATGAGGATTAAAAGTAGATCTTTTCTTCCCCTAGTGCGCAAAGTGGCGGGTTGATACTTTGTTCTGGTTACAGGCTGTCCACCATATGTCAGGTATGTGCGTGTTCTTTTGTGCGTAGTTCATGGAGCGGTGACGTTAACTGGTGTCTATTTTATTTAGTTGTGGATCCTTTCGTGTCTCTTTCCTGCATAATCTTTTGTGAGTTGTGAGCAGCGGTAAAACTTGTGCTTATAATAATCCGCTTTTTGGTAAGTGTGATTTTTGTTCTTATCCTTTTGTAGCCAAGCCACTAGGAGGCGATGTGGTACCGGCGGTGATAGGTAGGATCCTTTAAAGTGCGCACTTCCGCTTAGTAGAGGAGCGGCGTTTCAATTGTTTGGCGTGCAGGTGGTTGTTCGTCGCTGGAAGAATAATCTCTGATGTGTGCTTTAGACGTTTCCTTTATCGGTAATTCTAAACGGAATCACTGGTGGATATTGAATGAACACCACTACATAGTGCACGTGAGTGTTAAACATTGATTTTATGGTGAGATGAATTGTAATATATTTTTCTCGTGGAAATATATATTTTTTTATATGTTGTTTTTATATTAATAGGAGATGCCTTAAGTTTCTCATGTTCGTTATTTTAGGCTGGACAAGTGGTAATTGCTGAACGAGCAGCATAGTATATTGCACGTGAGGATTGACTATCTATGGTAGGTCATTTTATCGTAAAATTAACAGTATCGTTGGACGCACTAATTTGCAACCCTTCTATATAAATGTTAAAAGCTTTTCCTTTTAGGAAGCATGTGGTGATTTCTAGCCCTTTAACGCCTATGTGGGTAATCAGATAAACGTTGAAAAGGTATCTATTTTTAACTTTTATTGTGTGGCTAGGAGAGCTAGCATTTTAATACTGACTTTAATAAAGTTATTGTTTAATTGTTTTAAGAAAAGGTGATGAATTGTGTCTGGGTGGTTAATGCTGTTTTCTCTTTGTAGAGTTTCTCAGTCCAGCTCAATTGATCACTGTTCCTCCCACCTTCATTCATTTATTTTTTTGTATTTTGAGTGTGGCCCATGTTTTCTTGTATTCTTATTTGATACATCTGTTGCGCCTCCCGTGAAGCCTTGACATAGTCTTGCCCAGTGTGATTACAGAAGATTATATTCACTTCCATATGCACAAGTGTGGGGTGTCAAGAGTCAGTGTGCTGTGTAAGTCAATTGTAATTTCTTTTGGGTTTGTTTTCTCTTTGTTATTGTAGTGTTTGGTATGGTTTTGGAAGTGTTACCCTTTAAACTCTTGTATTTCCAGCCCATATGAGCATCGCTTGTCAGCTTGTGAGTAAACTCAGATGCGAATAATTTATTGTATTTAATAAAGTGATTTGAGATTTTTATAGTAATATGGCCTGGAGTACATTCATTTAATTGGATAGCCGTAAGGACCCCTTATTTGTGACCTTGGGATCTCCTACCCAGAGAAAATTGGAGTGGCGTAGTCAAAGATAGTCTCAACAAAGATAAACACATTTAATCGCCCATCATACTTTTATATGGGAAATTTATATTTTAAATATCACTTTCTTTATTTTCAGTGCGTTGACGTCTTTCCGATGCCGCTGCCGTCAGTTACTGAGAATGCGGAAGTGTTTACACGGCGTTTAAAAGGACGGCGCTGCTGTTTTTCTCCTGTGTTTTTCTCCTGTTTTTCTCCTTTTTCTTTGGGACTTTCTTTTCGTTTTCTTTTTATTTTCCTTTTTGTGGTATGCCCACTGTTGTTATTAATTTTGTTTGCATCTGTTTATCGTCATCATTTAAAAACTGATCAAGACGGGGTTGGTTGCACCGGTGACTTTTACCGGTGCTGTGAAAAGTGTCCTGATGCAACTTTGACTTTCGATAACCTGATTGCTGACCCTATCGCTCCAGTGAGCATTTGAACTGTTCCATCCAGTATTTGGGTCCTTTTTCTTTGCTTTGAATATTTTTGTAGGTTTAATTTGATGGAAATGTCTTTACTGTATTACCGAATGTAATATTACTTTTTCTCTTGTTTTGGCTTGCTCTAGGCACTGTCGGTCCCTGAGGCTGGGAGGCTAGTTAGCTCTGAGTATTGGTGGTGGTATAATCGCGTGGAGTGCAGTGCTGCTTGGATTCACCTTTCACAGAGTGTGTGTGTCTGCGTGTGTGTGGGATGCACGAGTGCGCCATTAGGATCCTCACTTCACCTAGCCTGCCCTTGCCGTTGGAAAGCCTGTGCTGTATCTTTTTTTTCTTTTGTTTCTTTGAGTGTTCTAAATGTCTTTATTTGTAGGAAACAGAGCTCCTTTTTGTGACCATGTGACCTTGAATTGATACTGATTGATCTTGAGGCTTTTAACTATTTATTGTGGATATCTAAAATAAAGTTTTGTACATTGTTCCCACGTCTCTCTTAGAGTTATTCTGGCCTACGAATCTGTGCTTCCTAATTTTTATTTCCCGGTTTCTTTACGGGGTGGCGTAGTCGGTTCCTTTAAATATAACACCTTTTCTTCCACTCAGTATTGCCACATTAAGCTGACTGTTGAATGACTTATTGAATATGTAACCTGTGTGTTAATGCTTGAATATCCTTTGAAGGAATATATATGCATGTTTATATATAATTGAATGTGTACAGTCCCCAACGAGAAAAGAAGAATAGAGGTGTAGTCTTTTTTGACTCTACTCAAAGAAAAAAGAGGGAGTTTTTTGGCTGCACTCTCTACAAGAGTATTCTTTCATAAGGTGGTCCTTTATAAAGCTTCAGCCTATTTAGGCACTAGCCCATATGATGACTCTTTTATGTGATAATACTCTTGAGCAAGTAAGGCATGAGACTTAATAAAGTCTCAGAGAGGGATTTGTGGAGTTTTCCTTCAGTGTTCTTTTTATAATTTCTATACATTTATGAGTTAACTACATGTTACTTTTGTGCCCTTCTTAAACATAATGGTGTCTGCTGTTGGAAGATTGCATGTGAAGGCAGTGGGGGCTAGGTTGCGTGCGAAGGTAGTGGGGTCTGCAAAACATACATCAACTGGTAAATGCAATAGGTTATAAGCCACCAGGTTCCCATAGAAAGAACCCATAAGTAAGGGGGCCTCATGTCAAACACAGCATAAATAAGGGGGCCTCATGTCAAACACACGCACACAGACCCTATAGAATTGACAAGGGACTAAAACGAAAACCCTAAGATTGTATACAGATGTCCTTACCTAAAACTGATGGTATGTGGGGTGGGACGCTAGCAGGGTTTAAAAAGAGGAGACAGAGACCAAGAGGGGAGAGGCGGACTGCTGCTATCTCAGACTTGAATAAAGTTTTTTCCTGACACCTAAAATCCTGCTGTACGTGTCTCTTTGCTCGAGAAGTGAATTCGGCTCCAAATCAACAATAACTTTCCATAACACAGGCTGCTGCGAGTGAAACAACTCAAGACTACCGTCTATCACCCCCAGACGGATGGCTTGGTCGAACGGTTCAAACAGACCCTCAAACAAATGCTTCGGCGCGTGGTGGCGGAAGACCGTGGGACTGGGACCTAATGTTGCCATACATACTTTTTGGCATCCGAAAGTCCCCCAAGCCTCAACCGGGTTCACTCCCTTTGAGCTCCTCTCTGGACGGCAGCCACGGGGCCTCTTGGATGTCGCCAAGGAGGCCTGGGAGCAGCAGCCAGCAGCCCATCGCACTGTCGTGGAGCACGTAAAAGAAATGAGGGAGAGGATAGACACGCGTCATGCCGTTAGTCCGGGACCACCTATGCAAAGCCCAACAAGCACAACAGCGACACTACAACAGGGCAGCCCAACCACGGGAATTCCAACCCGGTGACAACGTTCCCACAGCAGCATGCAAGTTCCTGGCCACCTGGCAAGGGCCCCACACGGTAGTAGAGAGAATTGGCCCAGTCACGTACCGGCTACATCAGCCAGGCCGACGACGACCAGACCAACTCTACCATGTCAACCTGCTTAAAAAGTGGAAAGGGAACGAGGGCCAACTCTCCGGCCTCACATCCACCGATCCCGTGGTTGTTGATGTCAACCCCCACCTCTCGGCTGCCCAGAAGGGGGAACTCCAGCACCTGGTCGGTCAGTACCCTGACGTGTTCTCCCCTCGGCCCGGGCGGACTCATGTCATCGTACATGAGATCCGAACGCCACCTGGAGTTATCGTCCGGCAGTGGCCCTACCGGGTCCCTGAGGCTCGTCGGCAGGCTATTGAGGAGGAAATCCAACAGATGCTCAAGATGGGGTAATCGAACCGTCGCGTAGCCCTGGTCCAGCCCCATCGTGATGGTCCGAAGCCTGACGGCACCCTCCGCTTCTGTAATGATTTCCGCCGCCTAAACGAGGTCTCAGAGTTCGACGGTCACCCCATGCCGCGGGTAGATGAGCTGCTGGACCGACTGGGAAGGCCCGGTATATCTCCACCCTGGACCTGACGAAGGGTTACTGGCAGGTACTCTCTCTAAACATTCTAAAGCCAAAACTGCTTATTCTACCCCAGTGGCCACTGGCAGTACCGACCCTTCCCTTCGGTCTTCACGGGGCCCCAGCTACCTTCCAGCGCATGATGGACGTCATCTTACGGCCGCACCAGAATTACGCCGCGGCCTACCTTGACGACATTGTGATCCACTCAGAGACCTGGGAGGATCACCTGGAGCGTTTGCGGAGGGTGCTGTCTGAACTCCGGCGGGCTGGGCTCACAGCCAACCCCAGGAAATGTCATCTGGCACTCTTCGAAGCAAGGTACCTGGGTTTTCAGGTCGGGAGGGTCTCATTCGTCCCCAAGAGAAAAAGGTGGAAGCAGTACAGAATGCACCTCGGCCCCTCACCAAGACCCAGGTACGTGCCTTCCTGGGGTTGGCGGGCTACTATAGATGTTTTATCCCCAACTTCTCCTCTTTAGCTGCCTCCCTTTCAGACCTGACCAGGAAGGGGCAGCCAGAGAAGGTGAACTGGACACCCATCACGGAGAAGGCCTTCAAGACTGCACTGACGTCGGAACCAGTGCTCCGAGCCCCAGACTTCAGCTGCCCTTCCTGTTACAGACGGATGCCTCCGACACGGGACTGGGAGCAGTCCTATCCCAGATCCAGGAGGGAGAGGAGCATCCCATCTTATACATCAGCCGAAAGCTGACCCCGGCCGAGAGAAACTATGCTGCAGTAGAGAAGGAAGCCCTGGCCGTCAAGTGGGCAGTCCTGGAGCTAAAGTATTACCTTCTCGGTCGAAAGTTTACCCTCCTCACTGACCATGCTCCCTTACACTGGATGGCCCGGGCCAAAGAGACCAACGCAAGGGTGACCCGGTGGTTTCTGGTGCTCCAGGACTTCCACTTTGGGGTGGAGTGTAACGAGCATCCCGAACCGCCATCAGCGTCGCCCTGGAAACCAACGAGGAGCACCTGGCCACACTCGTCACAGGCTGATCAGACCCAGCTGCTCCCCATTACCTGCGCAGCATAAGAAGACCACGCAACATGCCACATGGAGGAAGATTGTCTCCATGAATGCTGAGCTTAACTCCTCTTCTCTTGTTCCCCGCAGAGAGCAGCATATGACCAGTCAGCCTGCACAAGCACAGCACAGATCCACTGCACCAGGAGGGATAAACGAAAGAAAGAGAGCACCTCAGCACCAACCCACCCCGCTAGCCTCACTTGCACCTGTATTTCACCCGTGGTTTGCACAATAAATCCACCCTCCGGGGCCTGTGTTTGGAACTCTCTTGCCGTGTGTTTCTTCACCCGTCACAGGGCAAAGGACACTTCTCCAAGGCTTGAATTTTTCCACTTGTGGTCGGACAACTCCTGGCCAATAACATATCCTAGGTAGGCCGTTTCCTGCTTAGCCACCGCACACTTACTGCACATGCTCCTCCCAGGTATTGCTATAAACAACGATATCATCAAGGTATGCAGATGCAAATGTTAGATCACACAATACCTGATCCATCAATCTCTGAAAGGTTGCCACCGCCCCATGAAGGCCAAATGGAAGCACCTTAAAATGGATGAGGCCTCGAGGTGTTCTGAAGGCAGTCAGTGGCCGAGAGGATAGGGTCAGTGGAATCTGCCAATATCCCTTAGAAAGGTCCATTGTCGTCAAGTATTTGGATTGGCCCAAGCGATCGATCAAATCACTGATACAGGGAGTAGGGTAAGAATCAAACTTTGATACTGAATTCAAATAACGGAAGTCTATACAAAATCGCATACTCCCATCCTTCTTTGGCACAAGGACTATTGGATGGAACCATTCATTGTTTGAGGGCTCAATGATTCCCAAGCGGAGCATCAATTCCACTTCCTCCTTTAATGTCTCCTGAAGACGCTCTGGTATCCTATAGCTCTGACGTTGGGACCATGTCAGGTGTTCTAGACTGATGTCCCCAGGAACTGGCTTTGGCAGGTACTGATCATCTGACTCTTCCCCTTCAACACAACAAATCACCAAAGAGGACAGCGACTCCTCAGATCGAGGAACCCATTCCTTCAACAGATTGATATGCAAAACCCGACTGGAGCGCTCTTCACCAGACATACTGATTTCATAAGTTGTAGATCCAAGGCGTTTCTTAACTTCATAAGGGCCCTGCCATTTTGCTAGGAGCTTACTTTCTCGACTACGCAACATGACAAGGACCTTTTGGCCAACCTCCAGACTCCTTTTCCGAGCTAGTGGATCATACCAAGTCTTCTGCTGTTTTCTGGATTCTGTCAAGTGATTCTGGGCCAACGCAGTCATTTTCTGTAGACGTTCCCTCATTTGTATCACATAAGACACAACATTGGTGGGTTCTTCCTTTCCCCTACTTCCTGTCCACATTTCTTGAAGCAAAGCCAATGGCCCCTTGACCTCATGCCCATATAATAGCTCAAAGAGAGAAAACCCTGTAGAAGCTTGAGGGACCTCTCCATAAGCAAAGAGGAGATATGGCAGCCATTGGTCCCAATCTCGGCCAGTCTCGCTGACAAACTTCGGAGCATCTGCTTTAATGTCTGATTAAAGCGTTCAGTTAGTCCATCCATTTGTGGATGGTAGGGCGTGGTGCGCAGACTTTTAATTCCCAAGAGCTGGTAAACCTGCTTCAACAAGGTGAACATAAAATTAGTACCCTGGTCGGTTAAAATCTCTGCTGGAAACCCGACTCTAGAGAACAACTGGACCAAAGCAGTAGCTATAGGTTTAGCTTTCACAGACCATAAAGGAAATACCTCAGGATATCTTGTAGCATAATCTGTTATCACCAACATCTATTCCCCGTTCGACTCCTCTCGACCGGACCGACAACATCCATCCCAAGCCTCTCAAATGGAGTGCCGATGATTGGAAGTGGTTGTAATGGGGCTTAAGTGGGCGCTGGAGAGAAACCTTTTGACAAACAAGATAGCTCTTATAAAATTGAGTTACATCCGCTTTCAAACCGGGCCAGTAAAAATATTTCTTGGTTCTCGCAGCAGTTTTATTTTTCCCCAGGTGGCCAGCCCAAGGAATTGAGTGGCTAAGATGTAACACCACCTCTCGAACATTCTGTGGAACCACAAGCTGTTTTTGTGACCCAATCTGGTGGTAGAGTATTCCCTCTGTCAACACATAAGTCCCGGTTTTTCCATCAGAAACCTCTCCTCTCTCCTCCGCAGCCCTGGAAAAGCACTCTTTGAGGCTGGTATCTTCTTGCTGTAGCCTGATGATATCAGTAGGTAACTGTAAGTTCCAGGGCAAATTACAAGGATTATCTTCAGACATTCTAGAGGCAACATATTTTACCTTCTCTTGTCTCTTTTCCCTTCGAGTCTTCCTCCACTTCGACACACCAACCTCAATGTCAGCATTAAAGAAAGGTAACACGCTCAGCCCCAACTCTTCTGACTGTTTCGATTTTGCTCTGGTTACCACCATGTGACACTCATGGCCTAAGTTTAATAACTCCATCAGCGCTGGCATGTCTCGACCCAGGATCACAGGAAAGGACAGGTTATCAGCCACTCCTACTTCCAACAGGTAAGTCTGACCCTTCACCTTAACATAGACATTGGCTGTGGGCAATAATCTCTCATCCCCATGCACACAACATATAGGCAGTTTTTTAGCGAAGTTAATCAATGACGGTGATAAAAACTTCCTATTCACAAGAGTCTGATCACTGCCAGTATCGATTAAAGCAGTCAACTTTTCACCATTAACTTCCACACTTGCCGTTCTGGAGAAACTTGAATTCTCAAGTATTTTGTGCCTGGGGACAAAACATAGCTGTGTAAGTTGAACAGAATTCTTTGGACAGTTTGGCTTGATATGCCCTCCTTGACCACACAGATGGCATACAATTTGTTTCGGAGGAAGATGGAATTTGGCTAGAGCAGGTTTCCCTGTGGGAGGCTTACCAAACCCCTCAGCTTTCCTTGGTTGAGTCTGTGGAACATCCATGGATCGACGGTCATTACCAAATCTCCAGGCCCAGGGCTTACTCTTCCCCCTGGCAGCAACAAATACATCTGCCAAGGATGCCGCTTCTCCTGCCGCACTTGGGTCCTCTCTCGAATCCACACCTGAAGTTCAGGAGATAACAATCTAAGGTATTGTTCCAAGATAATAATCTCACTCACCTCCTCCACAGTTTCCCTTTAGGCTGGATCCATTTATTGAAAAATTCCTTAAGTCAATTGTAAAGCTCTTTTGGGCTCTCAGATGAATCTACTGATAAGGAACGGAACCTTTGACGATAAGTTTCAGAATTAACATCATATTTCTTCAAAATAGCAGACTTCACTTTATCATATTCAGTAGACTCACTCAGATCCATATTGACATATGCTGCTCTTGCTTTACCCGTCAATAAGGGAATAAGATGCCAAACTCCTTTGAGCCGAAGCTAGAGAATGTCTATCAGAATCTAGAGGTGTTGGAGTGATGTATGTATCCATCGGGTGTCAGGCTTTGTCAGCCTGATGAGAACGGAATGTTGGAGTTAAATGTTGACAGTTATGCACCTGTGGCCTTTTAGTTTCAGTTTGATTCTTGGTCATAACATGGCCTCCGTAGAGAATACTGATAGGGCCACCGGAAGAATCTGAAGGAGTGAAGATTCTGACGCACAAGAAATGTGGCCAATTGTTTTCATTTATTGTATCTTGTCTTTTCCTCTATAAATAAAGTGACTTGCAAACTGAGCTTCGGAGAAGGCGAAGCGGGAGGAGGCAAAGCGGGAGGAGGCAAAGCAGGGAAGGAGGCAGAAGGCAGGGGCCTGCCCGGCCCCCGGCCTCAGGCGGACTGTGATCCGTCTGGAGGCAAAAGGGAGGTTAAGGAGAAACCTGCTTCTCTCCCGCTTGCAACCGACAGCACAATCTTTGCAAGCCTTAAAATCCATAAAAACTTGTCTTGTGTTTTATTTCGCTTTGAGTTGATCCTTCCTGGTAAAGAGCCGTTTGAGTGAAATAGTCTCAACATTTACTTGGTCCTTCGAGCCGGATCCCAACACGACAGAGCGGAGGAGGAGAGGACGAAGAGGAGCCGAGAGACAGTCACTGCAGAGCCAGGCAGTAGCTGCCTGCAAAAATCCACCCGCGTGAATTCGAGGGGGGTCGGTGAATCTTCGTCTGGAAAAATCGACTTCTCCGGGCTGTCTGACGGGAGCCGTTGGAAGGACAACTCAACGCACTGATCAGGTGATATACGGTATTGTTTTTATGGGTGAAGTATGTGAATGAGACTGCAGTATAATAGGTACCGGCTTGAGTTCGTAGCCAGTGATTTGCCTGTTGAGGTGAAGGATCTGTATCGACAGTGAAGCCAAGATTACTAGCTGCTTTGGAAGCACAGTAATCTCGACAGACGAATTCTGTCGACCAATAGTCTGGGACATTGGTTTGTCGACAAAAGAAAAAATTGTTCTAAGCGCGCAGGGTATGAATGGTATGAGTGTGTTGTATGAACGTCATTGTGAATCACTAGGATTTACGGTGAATAAGGTGGTTGTTGTGGTTTAGGAATAACACAAACTGATATTTTTCCCCACTAGAAGGGGAGTTGTGTTGTTCAAACATAAAATTTATATTGGGTTTGAGTCAAAATTGAAAAGTTGGTTTGTTCAGACGGCTGTATCCGCAGACAAATTAGTGTCTGTAGAAGCTTGGTGCAGTGGACGATCTGATCAGACGTGTGACTAATCGTTGACTCTTACCAAAAAAGCAAAAATGGGTGCAGGAAAAAGTAAATTGAAGGGAGATCCAAAGTTTATGCATACATATTCGGCAGACAGTGTGCGATATCTCAATGAGTGGAATAAAAAATATGATATAAGTTGGTCCACCGACTCAGTGAATAGCATAATGACTTATGCCAAACATGGACAGGGATTGTTGAAAAATAAAAAAGAAAAAGCAGACAGGGCCCATACTTTCGCTGCACTCACTGCCCTCTCCCAAGGCGGGGCCTCACTTGGTGCAGACACTTATTACCAAGCTAATCGGAGAGGAAGAGGGAGGGGGAGGAAAGCAGCACGTGGTCGAGCTAGAGGGGGAGAGTTGTTGAGACAGAGAAACGATGACAGAGAATGTGATAGGTGTTTTAATTGCCACAAGGAAGGCCATTATATCCGAGAATGCCCAGAACCGCTAAAGCCCAGAACACAGGGTAAAAGCCCAGAGGAAAGCCAAAGACCAGCCCCATATAATGATCAATTATGACTAGGTGAGACCAATAATGACCCCCTAGATGACCCAGAAAATGACTCCGATCTAGGCGAGACTGATAATGACCCCAAAACTGACCTAGACTTGCAGAGCAGTATCGAAGCTTTTTTAGCTTTGTCAAGAAATACTAAACACCCGAACGAGAGCTAATAGTGAATGGAACCCGAGTAAAATTTCTCTGTGACTCTGGGGCAGACAGAACAGTATTACATGACAGAATTCCAGGATTGCAGCCTAGCTCTAAAAAGATATATGTAAAATCAGCCAATGGGCTGGTTACAGAGAATAAGTTTTCTCAACCAACCACCATTAACGATCCAAAAACGGGCCTCAGCACAGGCACAGAAGTAGTGTTATGTCCAGGCTGTTCAGTAAACCTCCTGGGTAGGGACCTTATGTCCCCACTTCAAATTTCTATACACCCACTGAAAAGAATCTACTAAATTTGTTACCAGAACCAACACCCCAAAGACAGAAGTTAAAACTGAAAGTGACCTGCATGTGACTATGTATTACAAGCGAGACCCAGGGCCCGACCCAGACTACTATTTAGAAAGATTTTCGAGGCTAGGCCCTCAGCATGTGACATTGAGCACATTAGACAGAAAAGGAAATGCTGTTTGCTCTGTGAAACTTTACAGCGGGGCACAGCGACTTTTTGAAGGTCAAGGCAGACCGCCACATGTATCTTTGTCTAAAGCAGATAAGATGGGTGGGAAGTGAATGAGAGGCGCTCTCTCTGTTCCAAAACAGTGAACTGGATGTGTACACTTACCCCCAGAGCCCATTTGACTAAAGAAACAGCATGACATTCTTTAGCCGCTGTTGAGATAGATCCCTTTCTCAAAGCAGTGCCAGGAAAATTTTGGTCAAAAGGGAAGACAGACGTAGGGTTAATGACAATCTTTTCATCAGAACTAATGAGCTGTCTGTCACCACTCATAGTTCCAACCCACAGTCAGGTTTTAGTTTATGTCGATGACGTATTGATTGCCTCAGACACACAAGAGCACAACAAAGAAGCTGCTGTAAAAGTGTTTCAGCATTTAGCAGCGACAGGGAACAAAGCTTCTTTAGCCAAACTGCAATGGGCAAAACAGGAAGTGGTATTTTTAGGTCACAGAATAACCCCGCTAGGCAGAGCCCTAACTGACAGCAGAAAAGAGGCTATACAGCTAGCACCAAAACCCGAGACAAAGCAACAGATGTTGCAATTTTTAGGTTTGTGTAACTACTGCAGACAATGGATTGCAGACTACGCCATACTAACACAGCCCTTGTTAGACATGATTTATGGCACTCCCACAGCCATGAAAGATAAGATTAGCTGGACCCCGGAAGAAAAAGCTTTCACACAGCTAAAGGAGGATTGATTCAATCCACAGTGTTGAGTTTACCTGATTATTCCAAACCATTTAATCAGACAGTAGACTGCAAGGACAAATTTATGACGTCAGTGCTGACACAGGAGTCAGGTGGCAAGAACAAACCAGTAGCTTACTACTCCAGAGGTTAGATCCAGTGGCTTGTGCACTTCCGCCTTGCGTGAGAGCTGTATGTGCAGCAGCCCTGGCCGTCCAGGCATCAGCTGAAGTAGTGTTGTTTCATAAACTCACACTATTGGTCCCACACTCAGTCGACGCACTATTAACTGAAACAAAATGTCATTTCTATCACCAGCAAGACATTTAGCTGTCATGTCCATTTTAATGTCACAGCCACATCTCACCATCAAAAGATGTACGACATTAAACCCATCTTCTCTGTTGCCAACTTGTAATGACGGCACACCACACTGTTGCTTGACCAGCACAGAACAGAATTGCAAACCTAGGCCTGACTTGAGAGATGTTCCATTAACTGAGGGAGAGACACTGTTTGTAGATGGCTCATGCTCTAAAAATAGTCAAGGTGAAAATCAATGTGGTTATGCTGTTGTGTCAGAAAAAGAGATAGTGACTGCAGGGAAACTGCCCTCTCATTACTCAGCCCAGGCAGCCGAAGTTATAGCGTTAACAAAAGCGTGCCAAGTATCGCGAGGAAAAAGACGTCACAATCTACACAGATAGCCAATATGCATTTTCTACTTTACACCATTTTGCGGCACAATGGGCGCGAAGGGGCATGAAAACTGCTAGTGGTCAAAGCGTGAAACACGCCGCCCTTCTTACAGATTTATTAAAAGCCATTCAACTCCCTCGTACAATTGCAGTGTGTAAACGCGCCACACACGCAAAGGGTACTGACCCAGTTTCACATGGCAATGCAAAGATATGTGAAATACATAAAGTAACATCATTGGAAACTCCATTAGACATGTCAGTGATATCAGACATGCAAAAGCAAGCACCAGCGTCCGAGAAGCAGATGTGGTTAACAACAGGTGCACAAAACAGCAACAATTTTGACATATGGTAAACATGTGTCAACAGGAGGGATGGTGCATAGGGTTTTATGCACCAGGTGTTATGCACCAGGGTTTAATAACTACTAAAAAAAATTTGTGAATCTTGTTTGATCTGCTGTAAACATAACTGCAGACCTAAGAGAGGTCAATTTCCAAAGCCAGACTACCTTTTCAGGTTATCCACATGGATTTTATTGAACTGACACCTTGCCAACAGTACAAATACTGTACGTTCAGTTTACCGCTGTGTGATGATGTGTGTGAGAAACCACAAGAGCAGCATACACTAGCAGAATGGATGAACAAAATGTTGAAATTTAAAGATGTTGTGAGAGCAAATGATCTGCCAGATATACCTCTGTCCCCACAGGCCTCAAGAGTGAAACCAGGCGACAGCATCCTGATCAAAGTTATCCTGGCCACACCGACTGCAGTTAAGATCGCTGAGAGATCTACGTGGATTCATCAAAGCCATTGCAAACTGCTAACACCTTGGGAGGACGCTGAGTAAGGGTGGAAGTCGGCCGGTATCAAAACCTTTGGCTGCTGAAGAAATCAACTAATCCCTTACTCCCAGCTATAGCGCCCCCAATGGGAGCACGTGAGGGCTGGAGAGTTGCTCTAAACCTGACTGCAGCAGTGACGTCACACTGGTGGCCATATGAGAGACGATCAAAGGGGAACTGAAACTAATTGAATTTTGACTGGTTCATAGAACAACATGAACTAAAGACTCATTTTGATTTGAACATGTTTATGCATGATCTGTGTTTTACCATGTTTAAGGGCAATGATTACTAAAATGATTAGCCAGACTTTTCCAGTTTTACCATGCTTCTCCACCAAGAGAGAAATGGAGAGCTTTTAATATCATGTGTGAAGTCTCAGTTAAAACCACAGCTGTGACATGGCTGAGTGCTGATGTTATGATACAAAAGGTACACTGATAAGCTACAGTAGCCGTGCTGAGAACAGGAGGCACTGTTTTATTTCATTCTTCCTTTTCAGTTTATTTTCACATTTTCCTCCTATGTTCAAGTTTTAAAATTTTATATTGTATACATTATGATTAAGATGCAAGCCTTACAGGTGATCGCCCAGGTAACATTTTGGGGGTCGGTTGGGAATTTTTCCTCAGATACTGGGGTTTTCGCCCAACCTTGCTGTTTAAAGTAAGCATCGACTATGTAATCCAGTAATCAGTAGAGATGTAGTTCAATATGCAGATGCTTTATTATGTTATTTTTCAGGTGCTAAACGTCAAACAGGAGGGATATGTTGGAGTGATGTATGTATCCATCGGGTGTCAGGCTTTGTCAGCCTGATGAGAACGGAATGTTGGAGTTAAATGTTGACAGTTATGCACCTGTGGCCTTTTAGTTTCAGTTTGATTCTTGGTCATAACATGGCCTCCGTAGAATACTGATAGGGCCACCGGAAGAATCTGAAGGAGTGAAGATTCTGACGCACAAGAAATGTGGCCAATTGTTTTCATTTATTGTATCTTGTCTTTTCCTCTATAAATAAAGTGACTTGCAAACTGAGCTTCGGAGGAGGCAAAGCGGGAGGAGGCAAAGCGGGAGGAGGCAAAGCAGGGAAGGAGGCAGAAGGCAGGGGCCTGCCCGGCCCCCGGCCTCAGGCGGACTGTGATCCGTCTGGAGGCAAAAGGGAGGTTAAGGAGAAACCTGCTTCTCTCCGCTTGCAAACCGACAGCACAATCTTTGCAAGCCTTAAAATCCATAAAAACTTGTCTTGTGTTTTATTTCGCTTTGAGTTGATCCTTCCTGGTAAAGAGCCGTTTGAGTGAAATAGTCTCAACAAGAGGGTTATGGTCTGACCTTTCAGTAGCTTCCTGGTCCGCCTCAGAAACGTGAAGAGTAGGAGAAGTGCGTGCCTGGACCTCTATTTGTAATAAGCTGAACTGATGCTGAAGAGCCTTAAAGCGTCGTTCCTGATCTGCGTGCTCCTGCTGCCTCATAGTTTCTCTGCCTTCAGTCCTGGCCATATGGGCTCGAAGCAGACCTGCCAACTCTGCCACTAAAACTTCCTTCGTTTCCACTGCCTCGCCTTCTACAGCCCCTTCCTCAATATCCTCATCCTTTTCTTCCTCCTGTTGCAAGGGAAAAACAGCCACATGGGGCAAAACAACAAAAAAAACCTGATGTCCTTAGGCAACCGGAGATCCCACTTCTGAGACCATATGTGAGGGAACGAGAGGTCAAGAAAAGGAAGACCCAGGTTTACACAAAAAAATGGGTCTTTATTTACCTAAATCAAATAAATCAAACTTGTCGCAACCAAAACAAGTGAAAACAACAAAAACAAAACGAAAACAACCAAACAAGAACTCACACAGGGGTAAGCTGGCCAATTACAACTCCCCAAATAAACAAAACGCAGAGCTTATAAAGGAAAAGATGGGCCCATTACAACACAAAAAGGGGAGACACAAAAAAGTTACATTACATTAAACATTTAACACAAAAATAAATGACAACATCAAACAATACAATTCAAAATTAATATTAAAAGAAACATTAAAAAGATACCCTGTGGTGGACATTATTTGATCTTATTTGCTTAGTAGTTCGGAGAACAGGGTATCATAACTACAATCCAAAACCCCCAAACAATTAAAGGTATGCAAACCAAAATAAAGTAATAATTGTTTAACAGATGCGTGTTGTGTATTGTTACTATAAACGTGATTAAAAAAATAAACCAAACAAAGAATGGAAATGATAACATTAAATCTATATGAAATGTATAAAAGAAACTGAGTGAGCTTTGGCTACCTTAATGATCTTGTGCGGCCACATCTCGGGCCGTCACAACACCCATTGACATGAATAAAGAAACTCCGTTCGGACTAATCACGTGGTCACGTGATGACGTGTCAAACAAACTAAGACTTCTAAAAGTTGTTTGACACGAACAAAATTAAATAAAATCTTTGAAACGTGTTCATAAATTGTAAAAACTACTCCCCGCTCAACGTGATCACTCCAAACTGTGTCTCTTTGTTCATGTAAACGGGAGTTTATATCGACTTTAGCAGAAATGGAGTGTTCAACGTGGTCGCCAAAGCGATACTGATACCCTGTTTTCCGAACTACTAAGCGAATGAGATCAAATAAGTTCCACCACATCCACACTCCTGTAAATGGAGAGAGAAAAGGTTTGTCGGTCCGACACAGAGTGTCAGTAATGTACAACGACCACGTCAAACAGTCCATTTCCAGCTAAAGGCGATAAAAACACCCATTGACATTGTTGGAAAAATCTTCCTTGTTTCCCTCCCAGGTTCAGGTCTGTCAATGATGAGACTTACTCTTAAATTTACTATTTTAATTAGTTTAATAAAGTCAGAATAATTGAGACTGAGCTCAGGATACAGAACAACAGCATCAAGGCATGCAGGGCAGTCCTGTATGCTCACACTACATTTCACACAATAGTTATATTCTTGTGCTTGGGTCTTCCTCCCACTCAGGGTGTCCTTCACAGAACCAAGTGCAGTTGTTTTCTCCCTCTCAATCAGTAGATGGGCTCAGCAGCCTCCACGTCCTGTTTCTGTAGATAAGACATTTTGCACTGCACATACACACATAATATCAAATAGAAAAACTCAGAGCCTTTATGAGGCCTGGGCACAGTGCTTCTATTGAGTAAAACTTGTAAAACATAAATCCTTTAAAACATAAATACCACAACATGAATAAAGAAACTCCGTTCGGACTAATCACGTGGTCACGTGATGACGTGTCAAACGAACTAAAACTTTTAAAAGTTCTTTGACACGAACAAAATTAAATAAAATCTTTGAAACGTGTTCATAAATCGTAAAAACTACTCCACGCTCAACGTGATCACATAACGTTTCCCACGTCTTGATTTTTCCATCTTGTAAAGTAAAGATTTGTAAAGATTTTTGTCTTTGTAAAGTCACCCTGTTCAGTGAGCACACAGACTGCCTTGCGTACTTCTCTGATATATTGACGTGGGCAGCCACTCCACTTTATACGGCAGCGCAATCTAAGAGAAGGCAGAAATAGAGCGCTGATTTTGGATGGAGATGATAAGCCACTGAAACCTCTACTACAATGTCTAAGTCGTTAGTTAGCATCACCCTCTGCATCCTCATCCCCACGGTTCATCCTCCTCTTGCATGAGCAGGCCATCAAACAGCAGCTTCCATCAAACCACTCTGGACAGACATGGGTCCTGCTTGTTAACCACCGTCACTCTCAGCCTTTGCTCAAGGATTTTCACTGGCAATGATGCACAGTGAGCACATGTTTGTAGACCTGTCAGCGATATCTGAGTGTGTTTTGAGCTCATACACATGATGCACGCTCAAAATGAGGATGGACGTGGGCAGGATGAAGATGTCACAATCTACTTCCTCATATTTGGTGATGGATTCCAATGACGTCTTGTATGTTGAAATGTTTAGCGAAATCAGCAAAGACAGAATGTGCTGAGAGAACTTGCTGCAGTCTCCAATTGGACAAAAGTGCAAATGAGGTTGGTAGAGGTCAACTGACTGATAACTTCCGCACTTGATCAGGCCCAAAGCGACCCATTGAAAATAAAGAATCTAAAAAAAATACCAACTGATCAGCACAAGAATACTGATCCATGATGTTGATACAATTTTGCAGTCACAAACTGGCAACATGGCAACATATCCAGGAATTTAACTTGTCACAAGATAACTAGTTACGTCGCATTATATATATATATATATATATATATATATATATATATATATATATATATACATATACATAATATAAACATAATAAATATACAAAGTAAACATATGTAATCAAACACTTTGACTTTGTATTCAATTAATTGTAATTAATCATTTGACAATCATTATCTTATCAATATTACAAACAATACATCATTTGACATAGTCAGATAATAACATTGTGTGTCATTTTTAGTCAGATTGTATTAGTCAAAAATTCCACCACCATCATTTTCAACATGAAATTCATAATATAATACATAAGCCTATAATTTACCTATTGCCCAAACTATGTAGAAGCCAGATAGAGACTTTAAGGTGGGCTCTTTTGTAACCACCTGGCAACCGCCCTTAACACCCTGACTACTAAAAACTTCCTTCATCACCGCATATAACGCTACAAAGATTTACTGCTGCTAATTAGAACTGGAGCGGCGCCAGGTAAAAGAGCTACTGAATCACTTCCTCAGATGGGTTGATTGTGGCAAATGGAGCTCAGCTTTGTGTTGGGCTCTTTCTGTCCCATCAGGTCTGTGGCTGGCGCTGACCTCACTGACACCATCTCTCTGTTTAATGTGTGTGATGAGAAAGGAGACTTTTTCTGAGTCCACATTGGTAAAAAGGGTTCAATCCCAGAGGCAGCAGTCAGTCGACAGGAGTAACAAGGTGGGACTGGAGTTAGATAAGTTAGATAAATTAGCCATTGAGATAAATTTGGGTTTTCTGTATGATGGCTTGGAAAGACGGCTGTGCCATTACTTGAACTTCTTTTATAGGACATAGGACATATATATATATATATATATATATATATATATATATATATTGTGGGAGGAGCCAACGACAGACACAGTGGGCGTAAGCGTCAGGCCTCGGAGAGGCTTTTATTGACAAAATAATAATAATACAAAATAATAAAGTGTCCAGGGAAAAGTGTCCAAATAAAAGGGGATCTGGTGTCCTCGCTGTGCCGCTGGGAAAGTGAAGGTTGAGGCCGTGTTCCAGGGGAAGGGTCCAGGTAAGGGGCGGAGTCCGGCGGTCGCACGCGCTCCCCTTTTTCTGGCCCGGGCGCGAGGGGCGGCGGCTTCTTCCGCGCGCCTCCGCTGCGTTTCTTTGCCCGGCGGCAGAGTGGGATGAGCTCTGTGTTCACAGCCTGGACTACGGAGGTCCCACGACGCGCTTCTCGGACGGCGGGTGAGGTCCATCACGCACCCTTCCTGGACCCACGAGGACACCAGCGTGCATGCACGGGGAAGAGACCGGTCTCCCGAGAGAGACGCGGTCAGGTATTTAACGCGACGGTGACAAGGCTAATCCCCTTCAGGTGCGCTCGTCACACGCCGCCAGACCTGACCGATACCACGCCCCTCCTCTCGAACACACCCACTCCCGCCGGGAGCCTGGTGAAGGCGGCGAACAAAGGACGGGGTGATGGTGACAATAAAGAGGAGGGGCAGCCGACTTCGTCACATTCCCCTCCCCAAGCGTCAACCCGTCAGGCGGTCGCCGCCACGCAGGAGTGCTACCTTCCTCAACCAGGCTCCAACAGTCGGAGTGGGCGGGGCAGGGATTCCTCTCCGGCAACTCCCTCTCGCACCGGGACAGAGAAACCGGGAATTAGTCGGAATGCTCAACCAGCCACCGGGTAAATGACCATAAGCAAGCGTCACTTACCCTTCCTGGTGGCTGGGAGCGAGTCTCCGTTGTTCCTCCATCCCGGCATGGGTACCAGCGAGAGGATGACGTCATCAGATGTTGCCCAACTGTGCCGTCTAAGCTCCGCCTTGCCCGCATTCTCCACCACTGTGACGGGAGGAGCCAACGACAGACACAGTGGGCGTGGCGTCAGGCCTCGGAGAGGCTTTTATTGACAAAATAATAATAATACAAAATAATAAAGTGTCCAGGGAAAAGTGTCCAAATAAAAGGGGATCTGGTGTCCTCGCTGTGCCGCATGGGAAAGTGAAGGTTGAGGCCGTGTTCCAGGGGAAGGGTCCAGGTAAAGGGCGGAGTCCGCGGTCACGCGCTCCCCTTTTTCTGGCCCGGGCGCGAGGGGCGCGGCTTCTTCGCGGCGTCTCCGTCGTTTCTTTGCCCGGCGGCAGAGTGGGATGAGCTGTGTGCTCACAGCCTGGACTACGGAGGTCCCACACGCGCTTCTCGGACGGGCGGGTGAGGTCCATCACGCACCCTTCCTGGACCCACGAGGACACCAGCGTGCATGCACGGGGAAGAGACCGGTCTCCCGAGGAGAGACGCGGTCAGGTATTTAACGGCGACGGTGACAAGGCTAATCCCTTCAGGTGCGCCTCGTCACACGCCGCCAGACCTGACCGATACCACGCCCCTCCTCTCGAACACACCCACTCCCGTCGGGAGCCTGGTGAAGGCGGCGAATAAAGGACGGGGTGATGGTGACAATAAAGAGGAGGGGCAGCCGACTCGTCACAATATATATATATATATATATATATATGTACTGTTTATAAACTAGGGTTGCGCAATGTGTCAGCACTGGATACAGGAAAATATTACATATTGTTTTATTTAAGCATATAAACTGACAATTATGCAATATCATTCTCATTTGCACTTTTAGATAACCTTTGACATCATATATATATATATATATATATATATATATATTGCAAATCTCATATAATATAGATGCCTGAAATTCACTTTTAGCATTGATTTTAGGGTCTTTTATGTAAAAAGTGAATTCTAGCCTAACAGAAAGATTTCAATTAGTAAATAATTGTTAAATATTAGGACAGATTTTGATTTGACAATCATTGTACTCTTGGAACTAGTCAGTAAAACTGACATTTTCATTGTATTAAAACCGTCAAAGCATCATACGTCTGAGCTGATCATAACGGATGGTTTCTACTTAGTCTTAAAATGTTTTTGGAAAATGTAGGACATTCTGCAAAATATAATTTTTGTGTTCCAAAGAAGAAAAAGTGAAATGACATCAGGGCAAATAAATGATGACAGAATTTTAATTTTCTTCCTCGAATTGTTTCCAATGCTCTGAGACAGAAAGCGAGATTGTATTGTGGTGTGAGTGATATCTGAACAGCATTTCACCCTTCTGCTGGCCCAGACTTATCTGCGTCAGCTGTGTGCTGTTGTGGGCCAAAGGGTAATGACCCAGTTGAGCTGCTCTCACCCTTGATTGGTCCTTCCCGGAGTGAGACAGCCAGCCGAGAGAGAAAGTGAGGCATCTGTAAAACCCTTCAATTGAGTTCCAAAAGATAGTTTGGGAGGAGCATGCTGATATAATTCCACCAATCACGACAAGGACATGTAAAATGCCTCCACACTCAATTTGACAATTCTTCTGACGTTCCTCCTCCGTCTCACCTCCTCCTTTAATTGTAATTCAGCCCAGGAGAAACTTTGAGTTGGATTTGAGTTTCATGCTCCATTGAGGACACAAATCCAAATGTTTGTTCCGTTTCATTGCTTATTCTGATTGAAATGTGAACATTTTATCGTTCTGTCTAAACATGTTCATTTGAACACTTTTAGAAACTTTTTCCCTTCCTCTCTGTCTTTGATTAAAGCTTAAATCTGGGGACACAGTAAGTAACATTAAATGAATAGTCGTTCACCAAAATGAACATTGACACACTTATGTCATTATAAACCTGTATGCATTATTTCATAATGCAATGGAATGTGATATGTAACTATTTTACATTTACAAGGACACTAAAGCTTAAAAAAAAATTAGGCTATAAAATATTTTAGGCATGATATTTATTTGCTATTTAGGCTTTAATATCTCTTAGAACGACAGATCAATAAAATGGTAGAATGAACGGACGGACATGAGTGAATCATTGAATCATTCACTCCGCTCTAAGATTCGATTCAGGCTGTTTGGAAATTTGGCGGATTCTGTAAGTTTACTCTGAGTTGTTTTCATCGATGACACGGTGACGCTATGTAACTATAGTTGACTTAAATCTTTTTGAATAATACATTTCAAGATCTGCTTATTTTTTTGTGATTTGAAGTCGCTGTTCGTTTAGGGCCGGACGCGTTTTCTCACGATTATTTCGTGATATCATTATTTACTGACTATCAATGCTGACTTGCCATGTTTCCAAACTCATTTACAGTCACATGCTTTGAAGCCTACTACCTTAAAGCTGTTTGGTAGGATTAACAGCGGACTGTGTGTAACATACTATGATGTAAAATGAACACACCGAACAGCAGCCATGTTCAGTTGCACCTGAACGTTCTGTTATTATTATTATTATTATTATTATTATTATTATTATGACATCATGTTTTGAAAAACAGTTGTGTTGTAATCTTTACTCTGTTTTAGCCACGTTGCCATGGTAATGGACATTAACATTAACAAGGTAAGTGCAGTAAACAAAAATGTATTACGTTATAAAAATCGCAATTTTTTTCGTTATATACCATAAAATCAGTGCATTTCTGATACTGGTCTTCTGTGTCTCTTTTTATACGTTATACTTTATCTACATACCACTGTTTGAGCCTTTACCGCGGTAAATGTGGGTTGTATAACAACATCCAACTAACAAGGCAGGTTCAGTAACCCAAATGTTTATTACAAAATAAAATCAAATTTTTTCATTCAAAAGCATAAAATCTGTGTATTTCTGAGACTTCTGTATTTTTTTCTACATTTCATCTACATGCCACTGTTTGAGTTTTTACCGTGGTAAAAGTGGATGACAACAGTAAATTAACAAGGTATGTTGAATAACCCAAATGTTCAATGCACCACAAAGTCAGTGTATTTCTGATACTGGTCTTTTTTTCTCTGCTTCAATCTTTCCATTGACATGCCACCATTTATGTCTTTACCGTGGTAAAAGTGGATGACAACATTAAATTAACAAGGTATGTTGAATTACCCTAATGTTCAATGCACTACAAAATCAATGTATTTCTGATACTGGTCTTTTTTTGTCTGCTTGAATCTCTCCATCTACATGCCTCCGTTTATGCCTTTACCGTGGTAAATATGGATGACAACCTTAAATTAAGAAGGTATGTTGAATAACACAAATGTTCAATGCAATGCAAAATCTCAATGCATTTAATTTCAATGCACCACAAAATCTGTGTATTTCTGATACTGGCCTTCTGTGTCTATTTCTATATTTCATCTACATGACAATGTTTGAGTTTTTACTGTGGCAAAAGTGGATGACAACATTAAATTAACAAGGTATGTTGAATAACCCTAATGTTCAATGCAATGCAAAGTCTCAATGCATTTAATTTCAATGCACTACAAAATCAATGTATTTCTGATACTCGTCTTCTGTGACTCTTTATATATTACATCCTCATGCCACTGTTTATTTTTTTTCCCCGTGGTAAAAGTGGATGACAACATTAAATTAAGAAGGTATGTTGAATAACACAAATGTTCAATGCAATGCAAAGTCTCAATGCATTTAATTTCAATGCACCACAAAATCTGTGTATTTCTGATACTGGTCTTTTTTTCTCTGCTTCAATCCCTCCACCTACATGCCACCGTTTCAGTTTTTACCGTGGTAAAAGTGGATGACAACATTAAATTAACAAGGTATGTTGAATAACCCAATTGTTCAATGCAATGCAAAATTTCAATGCATTTAATTTCAATGCACTACAAAATCAATGTATTTCTGATACTGGTCTTTTTTTTGTCTGCTTGAATCTCTCCATCTACATGCCACCGTTTATGCCTTTACCGTGGTAATTGTGGATGACAACCTTGAATTAAGAAGGTATGTTGAATAACCCTAATGTTCAATGCAATGCACTTGTTAATTTAATGTTGTCAAGGGTTATTAACAAGGAATGTTGAATAATCCAATTGTTCAATGCACTACAAAATCAATGTATTTCTGATACTGTTTTTTTTTTTCTCTGCTTGAATCTCTCCATCTACATGCCACCATTTATGTCTTTACATTTACATTTACATTTAGTTATTTTGCAGACGCTTTTATCCAAAGCGACTTACAATTGAGAGTACAACAGCGATTCATTTTTTGAGAGACAAACAGACAGAGTAAGTGCTTATAACACCCAGTCACAGGGAGTGTTCAAATTAGTACATGCCAGAAGGGAAGGAATAAACAAGGGGAGGAGAAGTGAGACAGAGACAGTGAGAGTATATATATATTTTTTTTTTCATGATGAGGTCAGGTATTGCTGAAAGATGTGAGTTTTCAGCAGTTTCTTAAAGATTGACAGAGATCCAGCATTCCGGATATGTGCGGGAAGATCGTTCCACCAGCCAGGAACAGAGAGCGAGAAAGTTCTGGAGAGTGATTTGAGCCTCTTTGAGATGGTACCACGAGGCGTCGCTTGCTAGCAGATCTCAGACTTCTAGAGAGCGTGTAGATTTGTAATAGTGAGTGGAAGTAGACCGGTGCCGAGTCTGTGGTTGTTCTATATGCAAGCATCAGTGCCTTGAACTTGATGCACGAGCTGCAATCGGTAGCCAATGTAAGGAGATAAAGAGAGGTGTAACATGGGTTCTCTTGGGCTCATTGAATACCAGCCGTGCTGCTGCATTCTGAATCATTTGTAGAGGTTTTATTGTGTTTGATGGAAGTCCAGCCAGAAGAGCATTGCAGTAGTCCAGTCTAGAAATGACAAGGGCCTGGACAAGTAGCTGTGCAGCTTGCTCTGTTAGAAAGGGCCTGATCTTTCTGATGTTGTGTAATACAAACCTGCAGGATCGAGCAGTCTTTGCAATGTGATCTTTGAAGGTTAGTTGGTCATCGAGGATTACACCAAGATTTCTGACTGAGGTTGATGGGGTAATTGACGAAGAACCTAGCTGGATGGTGAAGTCATGCTGTGTAGTTGGAGTGGCAGGGAATACAAGCAGCTCAGTCTTTGTCAGGTTGAGCTGTAGGTGGTACTCTTGCATTCATGCCGAGATGTCCGCCAGGCAACCCGAGATCCGAGTAGCTACCGTTGGATCGTCTGGATGAAAAGAGAGGTAGAGCTGTGTGTCATCGGCGTAGCAGTGGTAGGAGAAGCCGTGAGCCTGTATGATGGGGCCTAGTGATGTAGTGTAAATGGAGAAGAGGAGGGGTCCAAGAACCGATCCCTGAGGAACCCCAGTGACCAGTTGATGTGCTGTGGATACTTCTCCTCCCCAGGCCACCCTAAAAACCTACCCAGTGAGATAGGATTCGAACCAACGAAGTGGGATCCCAGAGATGCCCAGTGATGAGAGGGTAGACAGCAGGATCTGATGATTCACAGTGTCAAAAGCAGCGGATAGATCCAGCAGAATGAGAACTGATGATTTGGATTCAGCTCTTGCAGTCCGCAGGGCTTCCGTGACTGAGAGCCGCGCAGTCTCAGTTGAATGGCCGCACCTGAAACCTGATTGGTTATGGTCTAGTTTGTTGTTTTGCGAAAGAAACAGTGATACCTGGTTGAAAACCACTCTTTCAAGTGTTTTCGCTATGAATGGAAGAAGAGAGACTGGCCTGTAGTTATCAATAAGGGAAGTGTTTAAAGTGGGCTTTTTGAGCAGTGGGGTTACCCGAGCCTGCTTAAATGCTGTGGGGAAGGTGCCTGTGAGGAGAGATGTGTTGATGATGTGCGTGAGTGCCAGCAAGACTGTGGGGGAGATTGCTTGCAGAAGATGAGAGGGTATGGGGTCTAGCGGATATGTTGTTGGATGGCTGGAGAGGAGAAGTTTGGATACTTCTGCCTCAGTGAGGGAGCAGAAGGAGAAAGTGGAGGAATCGGTAGTCGATGTGGTTGGTTGAAGGTTGTGCGTTGGGGGCTGAGAACTGGCTACTGATCGCTTTTGTTTTGTTTGTAAAAAATGTGGCAAAATCGTCAGGTGATATTGAAGTGGTGGGAGGTGGTGGAGGGGGATAGAGCAGGGAGTTAAATGACGTGAAGAGCTTACGTGTGTCTGAAGTGTTGTTGATCTTGTTTTGGAAGTATGGTGATTTGGCCGTGCGGATTTCGGCAGAGAAGGAAGAAAGCAAAGTCTGATACCTGCTCAGGTCTGACAGATCTTTAGATTTGCGCCACTTTCTTTCCGCTGCCCTGAGTTTGACCCGATGCTCACGGAGAACATCAAACAACCAGGGGCTAGAGGAGGCAGTCCGTGCTGGCCTGGAGGAGAGAGGGCAGATGTCATCTAGACAGGAGGTTAGAGTACTGAACAAGGTATCTGTAGCTGCATTCACATCCAAAGAAGAGAAATGGGTAGGTGAGGGAAGGGAGGAGGACACAGCAGAGGAGAGATGGGAGGGAGAAATGGAACGCAAGGTTACGCCGGAAAGTAACCGGTATAGGGGTTAGTTGCACAGAGATAGGAAAATGCAGTTTAAATGTAAGAAGGAAATGGTCAGAGATGTGAAGCGGTTGTACTGAAATGGTGTCTGCAGTACAACTGCGTGTGTAAATTAAATCAAGCTGGTTGCCTGATTTGTGGGTGCTTGTCGTGATAAGGCGTTTGAGGTCAAATGAAGCTAGAAGTGAATGGAAGTGCGTAGCGTAAGGTTTGTCAAAATGAATGTTGAAGTCCCCGAAGAGTAGGGTGGAGTGCCTTCGTCTGTAAAAGATGACAATAATCCAGCCAGCTCCTCTAGGAAGGTGTCTAGAATATGTCCAGGGGGGCGGTAGATTACCACTATGTGGAATTTTGTCGGAGTAGTGACTGTGATAGCATGAAATTCAAAAGAGATGTAATTACATACAAGTGAGTGGGTTGAATATTTCCAATTGTTTGAAATGAGCAGACCAGTGCCCCCACCCCTGCCAACCTGACGAGGTGTGTGTGAGAAAGAGTGATTGTAGGCTAGAGCTGCTGGGGTTGCTGAGTCTTCTGGACGAATCCAGGTCTCCGTCAATCCCAGAATGTTGAGTGAAGAATGTAAAGAAAAAGCAGAAATGAAGTCAGCTTTGTTGACAGCTGACTGGCAATTCCACAGACCAACAGAGAAAGATAGGGGTTTAGTAGAGGATGTAGGGACAGAGCGTAGGTTAGTAGGAGTGCATTGTCGTCTCATGTGTGTTGTTAGGGGCGAGAGTCGAGAGACAACCGGAATGAGTTGGAGACACATGATAGAGGTAGAAAAGAGGAAGTGAAGATGTGTAAGAGAATGAAGGAAAATGTACTTAAGTGCGTTGCTCAGTTAAAGTCGCGCAGGAAAAGTCGTATGTCTTTACTCTCGTAGTCTTCACACGAGGAGACTGAACGCGAGCGCTGGACGCTTCCGCTGGCGCGAACAAAGTGCATGCAGTGGAAACAGCGGAAAGCTAGTTCTAATTTGCCCAGGCAGTAGCCAATCAGGAGGTCGATCAGGAAAAACGAAACTAACGCCTTCACACTTAAGTGCTCTTAATAGCTCGGAGGCAAACAATTTACAACCATTTAAAGTACAGTACAACTAAACTACACACTACAAATAAGTAGGGAAACGCAAATATTCTCTCCAAACAGAGAGAAATAATTTGAACAACACACAGCAATAGGTATAATAGACTTACGCGCTGGTGTCCGTCTCTTCTAGCCTGAAATCGCTTCTCTCTCTGCTTGAATTTCTCCATCTACATGCCACCATTTATGTCTTTACCGTGGTAAATGTGGATGACAACATTAAATTAAGAAGGTATGTTGAATAACACAAATGTTCAATGCAATGCAAAGTCTCAATGCATTTAATTTCAATGCACCACAAAATCTGCGTATTTCTGATACTGATCTTTTTTTCTCTGCTTCAATCTCTCCAACTACATGCCACCGTTTATGTCTTTACCGTGGTAAATGTGGATGACAACATTAAACTAAGAACGTATGTTGAATAACACACATGTTCAATGCAATGCAAAGTCTCAATGCATTTAATTTCAATGCACCACAAAATCTGTGTATTTCTGATACTGGTCTTCTGTGACTCTTTATATATTTCATCTACATGTCACTGTTTGAGTTTTTACCGTGGTAAAAGTGGAAGACAACATTAAATTTAACAAGGTATGTTGAATAACCCAATTGTTCAATGCAATGCAAAATTTCATTGCATTTAATTTCAATGCACTACAAAATCAATGTATTTCTGATACAGGTCTTTTTTTGTCTGCTTGAATCTCTCCATCTACATGCCACCGTTTATGTCTTTACCATGATAAATGTGGATGAAAACCTTAAATTAAGAAGGTATGTTGAGTAACCCAATTGTTCAATGCAATGCAAAGTCTCAATGCATTTAATTTCAATGCACCACAAAATCTGTGTATTTCTGATACTGTTTTTTTTTTCTCTGCTTGAATCTCTCCATCTACATGCCACCATTTATGTCTTTACCGTGGTAAATGTGGATGACAACATTAAATTAAGAAGGTATGTTGAATAACACAAATGTTCAAAGCAATGCAAAGTCTCAATGCATTTAATTTCAATGCACTACAAAATCAGTGTATTTGTGATACTGGTCTTCTGTGTCTTTGTTTATTTAAACGGGAGTTTTTATCGCCTTTAGCTGAAATGGAGTGATCAACGTGGTCGCTTTGCGATACTGATACCCTGTTCTCCGAACTACTAAGCAAATGAAATCAAATAAGGTCCACCACATCCACTCTCCTGTAAATGGACAGTGAAAAGGTTTGTCGGTCTGACATAGAGTGTCAGTAATGTACAACGACCACGTTAAACAGTCCATTTCCGGCTAAAGGCGATAAAAACACCCAATGACATGAACAAAGAAACGCCGTTCAGAGCGATCACGTGTCAAACAAACTAAAAGTAAAAAAAAAAAAAACTATAACAAGTAAAATGAAATAAAAACGGAATCAAATATTAAACAACGCAAACATAGACCAATTGAGTTCAACGAATCATTGATCCTGAAGACATGGATCAGCATGTTCAGGTCGTTTGATTAGGGTCAGAGCTGAAATTTACAGGAGAGTGGATGTGGTGGATCTTATTTGAGGATTCCTGACGAGGAAAAGGCAAATACGATTTTGTAGTCAGGCACCCCGAGAGGAAACAAATGGGGGCCTAATGTCGAAGGACTTAAAGCGGCGTGCCTAGGATTTCTTTAAACGAATAAATAATTAGCTCTTCGGTTGATTCTTGAATTTCTTAAATCATTTATTTATTTATGTATTTATTTATTTATTTTTTTCCCCGGTGCAGTTTGCATTCAAGCGGTTGGACTGACAAACAAGACTGGCAACCTCTCAAGTCGAAGAGAAGGGCCCGAGTTGCAAAGGAACGTGCAGCTCTAAAGAGGTCGCTGTAGAGAGAGAGAAGGTCTGTCTATCGCTCCTGGAGGAGAAAGCAAGAATGACGACGTTGAGCTGTCCGCCGTCACACCGACGAAGCAAAAGGGCAAAGCAAAGCAGCAGCAAATGTAAAAGGGTAAAGGAGCGAGCAAAAACAGTCGGCCCCTGGAGAAGAACGCTCGCTGACTGGTGAAGGAAAAGCAAAAGCTTACAGCACCTGGTATTCCCAGGCGGTCTCCCATCCAAGTACTAACCAGGCCTGCCCCTGCTTAGCTTCGAGATCGGGCGTGCTTTTTTTTTTTTTTTTTTTTTTTTTATAAAAGATTTTTCACATTTACAATAAGTACAAAATAAATATCTGCATTAAATTTTCCAGCAGCCTTTCTTTTAATTTTTCAAAAATTAAACACAAGTTCATTGCAATCTGTAACAGAAATAAACATACTTCCATCAACAAAATTCTTGCAAAAATCAACATACATATCAATTTTTATCATCCTTATATGTTGTTTTATCAAATTCTTAAAAATACACCATACATTTTCTTTTTTTTTCTCAAAGAAAGCCTTGTTTCTCCTCAAACGCACTGCATACCTTGCAAAACTTAACATAATGTTCAATAGCTGCACATTGCCTTTTACATTCTTTGCTTTCACCATACCGAACAAAAATAACTTACTCCACTCCTCATCCACAAAAGTAATCTTCTCCCAATTCTTTTTAACACATTTGCTTAATAATTCATGGTACTGTTTCAAACCTTGACATTCTACGTAAAAATGCATTAGGTTTTCGACTTCCCTCCCACACACATCACACTCTCTCGTAATACTTTTGTCAATCTGATGCAAAACCTCTTTTGTATATACTCTATTATGCCGCAGGAAGAAGTCATTTTGTTCACAATCTATTGAGTTATATCTCACGTCTAGGTTCTTCCACAACATTTCCGGCTCTATCTCTGGATATACACTCCTCCAATACACTTCGGCAGCAGGCCTTCTCACCTCTTTTTCCACCATAATCCTATAGAAACATTTTAAAGGAACCTTTGACAAATCTACTTTACAACCACTCTGTATAATATACATTTCAGGAAACTTGTAGTCTTTTGTTTTAATCTCTTGATCATCCATTAAAGCACTCCAGTCTCTTGGAATACTACTCTTAATCTTACCAAAAACATTAAGAATTTCACCTTTCCTCATATTTTCGTTCTCTTCCAAAACCATGTCCAGGATTGCTTGTGCAGGCAAAAAGCCTGGAACAACTTCATAAACATAATCCTTTATCTGATATAAACCCGCTTTCATGAAACTTTTGTTTTCCAACATTCGTCCCTTATCTGTTATCTTAGGATTCAAAAACACTGGCTGATTTAGTACTAACTCAGGCATGTTACACTTATAAGACACATGTGGCAGAAATTGAGCCCATGCCTGAAAGACTTCTTTATAAAATTGTGGCACATCATTTATCATGGACTCCTTTAAACACATGAAAAGATTACTTTGACTACCAGCCCCAAACCTCTCCAAACAGTCCTTCATACAATATCTCCAACCATACACTTCTTTACTATATAAAAACTTCTTAACAATTTTGAGTCTTAAAGCTTTCCTCCTCACATCCAAGTCTACCAACTTTAGACCCCCCTCCTTATTATCTGCTATCAACACCCTTTTTGAGATCCTCACATTTTGCCCACCCCACAAGAAATCCATTACAATAGAGTTTGCCTCTTTTAGGACCCACTCTGGCATATCTAACACGTTCAAGGAATGGGCAAATCTTGACATTAACAAAACATTGACCACAGCCACTTTGCCTTTCAACGTGAGACCTCTTAATTTCCAATAGTTCACAGTTCAGCCTTATCTTTTGAAGAACTATAGTCCAAGATACATCTCTCGCCTTATTATCTTCCGCACCTAAATTAACCCCCAGTACTGTAATATAATCTTTAACTATTTTAAAAGGAATATCACAGTTCAATATTTTATTTTCGCCAAACATCATAATTTCTGACTTTTCAACATTTATTTTTGCCCCTGCAGCTCTACCATAAGTATTCATATGCTCCATTATCCTCTTTATGCTGTCCATATCTCTCACAGTAAATGTAGTATCATCAGCATATTGGTGAATTAAACTGACCCCATCTCCTGCAAAATTGATGGGCTTCAGCTCCTTATCCGTTTTTATTAATGTTGCCAAAGGCTCAACAGATATACTGTATAGCAGGGCAGACAAAGGGCAACCCTGCCTTATAGACCTCTCAATAGCAAAATCATCCGTTAACATACCGTTACACTTCACCACACTGTGTGCACTATTATACAGTAATCTTATCCATGCTCTAAATCTACTACCAAAACCAAAAGTTTCCAAGGTTTCCTCTAAAAATTGGTGCTCCACCCTATCAAAAGCTTTATTTAAATCCAAGCTTAACAGAATACCTCCTTCTTTCTTCATATAAAATATCACATCTCTAATTGTACTTATAACATCTGCAATATCCCTCCCAGGTATACTATAAGCCTGTGTTGGTGCAACAATACTCCCAACTACCTTTTAAGCCTGTTTGCTAAAATTTTCGCCTTAATACTTTATAATCTGTATTTAAGAGACTGATTGGTCTATAATTTTCTAACCTTAACCTACTCCCTTTATTTTTAAATAAAATGCTTAACACACCTGCCACCATTGTCCCAGGCACTTCCTGCTTTTCCTCCATATACTGGTACAGCTGTAACAGTATTGGCCCTAGAACATCCTTGAAGACTCTATAAAACTCTCCAGTTAGGCCATCTGAGCCTGGGCTCTTATTAGTATTCAGACCAGAGATTGCCTCATTGACTTCTTGCATAGAGATATCATTATCACAAAAAGTCCTGTCTATATTCGATAATCGAGCGCTAACTGTACTCAGTACCTTTCCCATACTCTCCAAATGCACCCCTTCTTTCCTAAATAACCCCTTATAAAAAGATTCAACGGCATCCAAAATCCCCACAAAATCACTCACCTTCTTTCCTTCTCTATCTTCTAATTCAGTAATACAGTTCCTGCTCTGCTTTTGCTTCTCCATGCCCAAAAAAAAAGATGTGCATTTCTCACCCTCTAAAGCATACTTCACCCTACTCCTTACAATAGCACCCTTACATCTATTAGATTCAAGTTTCTCTAAATCTGCTTTAATTTTTAAATAATTTGACAAATCATAATTAGGATCACTGTTTATTTGTTCCAGCTCAACAGAAATTTCATTTTGCAAATTTTTATATTTTCTCTTCTCCATACTATTCTTTTCCTTTGCAAACTCCATACTCAAAAACTTTATTTTCTGCTTTAAACTCTCCCATCTTACACATATGTTTTCAGAATCCTCGCTTCCCCTCCATTCAGATCTTATACACTCATAGACCCTAGCTCTGTAATTTACATCATTCAATAAACTTGCATTCAAACACCACAGCCCCCCACCTTTTTGCTGCATTCTTTGACCCACTTGGAATTCCAGGACAGCATGGTCACTGAAAGCTGTGAACTTGTAAGTTATATTATTAATATACTGAACTATGTTCTGCCTTACCAGACACAAATCAATTCTGCTTTGTTTTAGACTATTGAGCACATCTTGCCTTCTTGAATACCCTCTTCTAACAGGATTTTCTAATCTCCAGAGATCCACTAGGTTTACTCCATTCATTAGGTTTCTAAGTTCAGTCCTTGAAGAGTCTGTTTTGTAACTCATGTCATTTGCAGCATCCAATCTACTACACCAAACGTTAAAATCACCAACACAGATGCAGTTATCCGTACATAGCCCTCTTAATTGTTGGAAGAACTCCCTTCTATCCTTTTCAATGTTTGGAGCATACACATTAATCAACTTGAAAACACAATTCTGAAATTCAAATTTTATGATTAGCACTCTTCCTTGATTATCAGCATAAACCCCCTTAACACTTTGTACTACATCACTTTTACACAAACAAGCCACTCCACAAGCCCTTCTACTGCCATGACTAACAAAAATGTGATGAGGCCAAATCCTTCTCACCTCTCTTAATTTACTGCTATCCCAGTTTGTTTCTTGGAAACAATAAATGTCAGCCTTCACAGTTTTTAAAACCATTTCAAGTTTACACATGTTACGAAGACCATTAGAATTTAGGGATGCAATTTTAATCATAGCAGCAGTGGGCGTGACTTTGAGATAAATAGATAAACCTCATTTCTTTTTCTTTATGCCTCCTTTCTCTCCCTTGTCAGTCAGCAATCTTTTTTTCCTTACAAACAGTTGCATATTTTCACATACCCCCCCCTCATACAGATCATAGTCATCATCATCTTCATCACTGTCATCATCTTCATCATTATCATCATCATCCTCATCCTCATCAACATCAACAACATCATTTACAGTTCCATCACGCTTGAGAGCAGTCTTAAACGAGGCTGATGACTGTGGTGACTCATCTGCAATAAATGTTTTAACCACACTCCTGTCCTTTTCTTTACTGCCCACTAGACGCTGAGAGAGCCCTGCTCTAGCACTCTGGAGAGAGGAGGTGCCTCGCTCAGCTTGAGCTGTGTGATCCTTCAGTCCTGGATTAAAGTCATTAAGGGTGTTCCCCATTGTGTCTTCTTGCATGAGTCTACTCCCATCCTCATTTAATCCACTGGACAAGTTCGCACCCCACAACACATCACTATAATGTACATCACTCAGTTCTTTGCATTCTCTAGCGTAGTGTCCCTGTTTACCACACTTGTAGCAAGTAAATTCCGGGCAGTCTCTCAATACATGTCCAGGCTGAATACAAATACGACACACTTTCACTTGTCTGTTATGAATCACTCGAAAGTGTTCCGCACCTTCCAATGTTTCAAACTTTGTGGAGTATGGCAAAGATTGAACAGTATCAGTGAACTTAACTCTACAGAAGCGAGTCCCATCTGCAATGTCTGTTCCTGGCCATCTCCTCCTCTTGACTGAAGATGTTGCTTTGACACCCCATCCTTCCAGTTTCTCCAGAATTTCCTCATCAGTGATATACACCGGAAGATTCATGAATGAAACAACAAGTTCATCATTGCTCAGATCTCTAGCCAAAATTTGACAGTTTTTGATTTTGAATCCATCAATCAGCCTTTCTTTCCCCTTACTGTGGCTCATTGTAATCTCATATTTTTTATCTCCTTTGAACCGACATCCAATCACAGCCCCACAAACTTCATTAATTCCTCAAGTAGCTCCATCATTGTGATTTTCTCATCTCCAACAATTTCCACACTCAAAGTTAAGCTCTTTTCAAACACCTTTTCCTCCATTCTGTCACACTTGCCTCTGTCCTTTTCCGAAATCACCTCTGTTTGTGGCACTCCATTATCTCCTTCCATGTGCTCCATTCAATGGCCGACCACAACCTCAATGGTGAAGAAAGAAAAACCAAACAAAACAAAACTCCTCCCGCAAGCAGCAGCCGCTGCAGGGGGAGAAAGAGACAACTGCAAAGATAAAAAAAACTCAGAACTTTGCCAAAAAAACCAAAACAACTATTTTCAAAAATGATCACCAAACAAAATTGCAGCTCAGAATTCCAAACTCTCCCAGAACACGCCCATCAAACGAGATCAGGTGTGAACAGGGTGGGATGGCCGTAAGCCAAAGCGACCCGCGAATGCGAGCTATTTAAAGAAGGCACCGGCAGCAGGCCAAAGACGCACACCAGCTTTTCCACTCCACTCTTTTCATGTCTTCTGCAACCCTTCGACATTGTCTGCTCGAGAAAAAGGCGCCCCACCGGCAAACTTGGCCGGAGCGCGGCATTTCCGCCGTCCCTCACCACACCAAAACAACACGTCCATTTCTCCTTCTTTTTCACGCCTTCGTCCCTACATCAATTCCTTCCTTCCTTAATAAATCAACTCACATTAATTCAGTTGGAAGACAAACATCGCTGTTGCTGCGAGCCACACTGAGTGCAAGTGAACGGAAGTGTATTTCTCAACGATATCAAATTAATCAGGCACCTTTATTTTCATTTCAACGATATCCTGTCAAAGCACTCAACATTATACAATTCGGAGCACAGAGTGTCAGTAATGTACAACGACCACGATGAACACTCCATTTCCAGCTAAAGGCGATAAAAACACCCATTGACATGAACAAAGAAACGCCGTTCGGAGCGATCACGTGGCAAACAAACTAAAACTTCAAAAAGTTCTTTGACACGAACAAAATTAAATAAAATCTTGACACGTGTTCATAAATCGTAAAAACTACTCCCAGCTCAACGTGATCACTCCAAACTGTGTTTCATTGTTCATGTAAACGGGAGTTTTTAATCGACTTTATTTGAAATGGATTGTTCAACGTGGTCGGTGTGCAATACTGATACCCTGTTCTCCGAACTACTAAGCGAGTAAGATCAAATAAGGTCCACCACATCCACTCTCCTGTAAATGGAGAGAGAAAAGGTTTGTCGGTCTGACACAGAGTGTCAGTAATATACAACGACCACATTAAACAGTCCATTTCCCACTAAAGGCGATAAAACACCTGTGAGGGACCCAGAGGTCACGAAAAGGAACACCCAGGTTTACACAAAAAAAAATGGGTCTTTATTTACCCAAATCAAATAAATCAAACTTGTCGCAACCAAAACAAGTGAAACAACAAAAACAAAACGAAAACAACCAAACAAGACCTCACACAGGGGTAACCTGGCCAATTACAACTCCCCAAATAAACAAAATGCACAGCTTATAAAGGAAAAGATGGGCCCATTACAACACAAAAAGGGGAGACACAAAAAAGTTACATTACATTAAACATTCAACACAAAAATAAATGACAACATCAAACAATACAATTCAATATTAATATTAAAGAAACAACACTAAATAGATAACTACAATCCAAAACCCCCAAACAATTAATTAAAAAAATCCTCAATTCTCTGTTTCCCCCATTCCACCTTAGCCAATGGTACATCCAGGCGGAACCAATAAACTAATCCCTTGTTCCCGCCAGGATTCCAATTTCCCCAAGTATCGCAACTCTCCCGTCCGCGGCTAGCTAGGCCGGTAACTTAAACTCAGAATAGAAAACAAATATTAATAACAAAATACAATGCAATCCATCTGTGTGCACTCCAAATGAACCGCGATTGTGAATGAAAGTGATGAAAAAAGGTATGCAAACCAAAATAAAGTAATAATTGTTTAACAGATGCGTGTTGTGTATTGTTACTATAAACGTGATTAAGAAAATAAACCAAACAAAGAATTTAAATGATAACCTTAAATCTATATGAAATGTATAAAAGAAACTGAGTGAGCTTTGGCTACCTTAATGATCTTGTGCGACCACATCTCGGGCCGTCACAACACCCATTGACATGAATAAAGAAACTCCGTTCGGACTAATCACGTGGTCACGTGATGACGTGTCAAACAAATTGAAACTTCTAAAAGTTCTTTGACAGGACTTCCGGTTTGATAATGAGGGGTTGAGACGCACGGTGTCTACGCTCCGCGTTATTTCATTTAATCTTATCAGAATACACCTGATTTTAACAGCAGATTGGAAAGTTTTTATACTTGTGAAATTTTACATCGTCGAAATAATCGTAAAATGAGTAAATCAACGAGGACAGGTGGCAAAACTCAACATGCACAGACTTGTCAAGAAAGCAGCAAAATGGCAGATAGCGGATCCGCATCCCCGCAACTTACAACCGAATCTCTAGTCAAGGAGCTCGAAAGGTTCAGAAAGGACATGACTAGAGAATTCGTTACACTTCTAAACAGCTCTCTGGAACCAATCCGGTCTTCAATTGAATCGATAGGTGCGACCCTGACAACGCAAGCAGCTACGATCAGTGAGATGGAAGCGGGCCTATCGGAGCACAGCGACCAGTTAACTCGACTCGAACATAATGTCAGCACTCTTCAAACGAAGATGACAATCATGGAAAAAGAGAATACGGCGCTTAAGGCTAGCATAGAAGATCTGATCTTTCGCTCGAAGCGCCAAAATATACGAATCATTGGCCTTCTGGAGGGTATTGAAGGAAGGAATGCAAGGGAGTTTGCGACTAACCTGCTTTCTGAACTTCTTGGCGACTGTCTAGCAGAACCACCTGAGTTGGATCGCGCACATCGCAGCCTCCGACCCAAACCTCGCGCGGGCGAACCTCCACGACCGCTGATTGTCAGATTTCATCGTTACATCATCAAAGATTCGGTCATGAGATGGGCTAAAGCGCAGAGAGACCTCTCTTACAAGGATCACAAGATCAAAATGTACGAGGACTTTAGCACAGAGACGGCGAGGAAACGGGCGGCTTTCAACAAAGTGAAGAGCCTTTTCTACAAACGAGGAGTTCGGTTTGGAATGCTGTACCCTGCGCGCCTTCGAGTGAGCTGCAACGGCGTGGAACGGATCTTTGATTCTCCCGAAGCAGCAGAGTCGTTCTATCATCAGAACTTTACAGACTAACTCTGGAACTATAGACTAAACTGTATTGCGCGATGGAAGGATGACTTTAACAGGTACAGTTTATACGCGGTTCTTCTCGAGATAATGCTTCCAGTTAAAGCTCGTTCTATTGCAATTACGTCCGGATACGTTATTAATATGTTTAAGGTTTACGTTTCTCATGTATCACTAAAATTTTAACAAGGTGTAAATTTAAGTTTTTGGAGTAGACAATTCTACGTGGTTAATCGGTTGTGTAAATGGGTGTTCTGGCATCTCGTCATGTTCAAAAAGACGAGCTTCAGAGTTGTAAGTATAGTAGGTTTTTCTTTTTTTCTCTTTTCTTTCTTTTTTTCTTTTGTTTTTGTTGTTTCCCTTTCTATTCTTCACTCTCACCTATTCATGTGTCTCAAAGATCTTTTCGCTCATTTTATCATTTTCATTATTATCATTTTCATTATTATCATCATTATGTGCTGTTTTTCTCCAACAACAAATGAGTGTTCCTAAAGTTAAAGTGGAGGGCTTACTTGCAATACTATCAGATTTGTTACCTGGAACGTGAGAGGCCTTGGTGGTCAAATTAAAAGATCAAGAGTTTTCTCGCATTTAAAAAGTATGTCTACGGATATTGCCTTTTTACAGGAAACTCACCTCAAGATGTGTGATCAGAACAGATTACGTAAACCATGGATTGGTCAGGTTTTTCACTCAAATTTTAATAGTAAATCTAGAGGTACTGCCATTGTAATACACAAACGTATAAAGTTTGTCCCAAACAGTGTAATCTCTGATCCTGGTGGGCGTTACGTAATAGTATCAGGTACTCTATATCAGACCCTGTTATATTAGTAAGCGTTTATGCCCCTAATTTTGATAACCCGGCCTTTATGACTACACTATATTCCCACTTTCCAAATTTAGATACTCACCACCTTATTTTGGACGGGGATCTTAATTGCACAATAAGTCCGAATTTGGACCGTTCTCAGCCAAGGATATCAGCTCCTACTTCAATGTCTAGGACCTTTTCATCTGTAATGGATCAGTTGGGGTGTGTAGATCCTGGCGATTTCTCAATCCAACTGCAAAAGAGTTTTCTTTCTTTTTGAATGTCCATCATGTATATTCACGTATTGATTATTTTTTTATAGATAAAGCTTTTTTATCTTTAGTCAAATCTACAGAATATTCTGCAATAATTATCTCAGACCATGCCCCACACATTTTGGATCTCTCGTTCCCTCAAAATTCTTGTAAACATGCTGGAAATTGGAAGCTCAATAGCAGGTTATTGGCTGACAAGGAATTTTGTGAATATATTTCTAAGAATATAGATTTTTTTTTGGACACCAACAAATCTGAGTCTGTGTCGCCATCACTGCTATGGGAAACATTAAAAGCATACGTACGAGGAAGGATAATCTCTTTTAATGCATATTGGACCAAATGCAGAAAATTAAAACAGCAGAAACTAATTGATAAAATTTTAGAGTTGGACAGATCAAATGCCAGGTCACCAAACACGGCTTTAGAGACGGAGCGGCTTAAACTACAAACTGAATTTGACTTACTGACAACCAATAAGGCAGAATTTCTGCTAAATCGAACAAGAGCAACATACTATGAACATGGAGAGAGAGCTAGCCGTCTCATGGCATCTCAGCTCAGACATCAGCGGGCTTCTCAATTAATCTCACAGGTTTATGACTCCTCAAATAATCTTATCAATGATCCAGTCAGAATAAATTCAGAGTTTGCTTCCTTTTATTCTAGGCTATACAAATCAGAAGCTTGCTCAGACACTAATTCTATTCATGATTTTCTCTTTCAATTAGATATTCCGAAATTAAGCTCAGAAGCAGTCAGTAGCCTAGACGCACCTCTTAGTTTGGAAGAGATAACTTCTTGCATCGCAACCATGAAAAACAACAAGGCCCCTGGCCCGGATGGCTTCCCAACTGAATTTTTAAAAAAGTTTTCTAATCAGCTATCCCCCATTCTATTAGAATTGTACAATCACTCTTTGGACCAAGGATTCTTGTCACCATCCCTAAGCCAAGCTTTGATTTCATTAATATTAAAGAAAGACAAAGACCCTAAACTTTGTGGCAGTTACAGACCAATTAGCTTAATTAATAATGACATTAAACTATTAGCTAAGGTTTTGGCCAAACGTTTAGAGTGTCATCTTTCATCCATTATATCAGATGACCAAACTGGTTTTATAATGGGCCGCCAGTTATCGTCCAATATACGCCGTCTGCTGAATGTAGTCTTTACTCCATCCAGGTCATCAAAGCCAGAAATGGTCATTTCGCTGGATGCAGAGAAAGCTTTTGACCGGGTGGAGTGGGATTACTTATTCACAGTTCTACAAAATTTCGGATTTGGATCTACATTCATATCATGGATCCGTTTATTGTACTCCAATCCCTCAGCATGTGTGAAAACAAACTCTGAAATGTCTACTTATTTTTTTCTCTCTCGGGGTACCCGTCAAGGATGCCCACTCTCACCTCTCCTCTTTGCTTTGGCTATTGAGCCTCTCTCTATAGCTTTGAAATCTTCTTCAGTGTTTTCAGGTATTAGTAGAGGCGAACAGGAACATCGGGTATCATTATATGCTGATGACCTTTTGTTATACATCTCAGATCCTCTTAACTGTATGAATAACATAATGCATTTGTTAAATGAGTTTGGCTCTATTTCCGGGTATAGGCTGAACTTTGCTAAGAGCGAATGTTTTCCAATTAACGCGTTGGCAAAACAAATCTCCCTGACGTTACTTTTACTGGTTTTCGTTATTTAGGGATTCAAATCTCAAAATCTATCAAATCTTTGCAAAAAGAAAATTTTACTAAATTAATAGACCGTATTAAAGCAGATCTTCAACAGTGGAATAATCTTCCGCTATCGTTAGTAGGCAGGATTGAGTCAATTAAAATGAATATCCTTCCACGTATGCTTTTTCTGTTTCAGACGCTTCCTATTTTTCTCCCCAAATCCTTTTTTAAGTCACTTGATGCCATCATATCCTCATATATTTGGGCTGGTAAACCCCCACGTGTTTCGAAGTTAACACTTCAAAAAGCCAAACAGGATGGTGGTCTTGCACTTCCAAATTTTCTTTTTTATTACTGGGCAGCTAATATCCAAAAAATATATTTTTGGTGTAATTCCCCAGATATCACTTGGTGTCGGATGGAAGCCAATTCCTGCGTATCATCCTCATTACCCGCATTGGTTTTTGACCCCAATCTGCGATGTCCCACTAAATTCACCACAAACCCGATTGTACTCTCTTCACTAAAAATCTGGAAACAGTTCCGAAATCATTTCAAATTAAAAGCATTGTCCACTTTGGCGCCTATCTGTGGTAATCATCTTTTGTCCCTTCTAGTTTGGATTCTACTTTCACACAGCTAAATGAAAAGGGTTTAATACAGTTCCGGGATCTGTTCTTTGATCACACATTTGGGTCATTTAACGATTTGTTGAGTAATTATAAAATCTCTAAATCAAACTTATTTCGTTATTTTCAAATGCGTGACTTTGCCAAAAAACATTTGGATACTTTCCCCCAGCAGCCAAAGAATACTTTAATTGAAGATATATTCTTGCTACCAAAATTTCTGAACCGCATTTCCTCCATTTATGACCTGCTTCGGTCCTCACATCTTCTTCCTCTTTCTACACTCAAACAAACCTGGGAGATGGAGTTAGAACAGGAATACACCCATTGACATGAATAAAGAAACTCAGTTCGGACTAATCACGTGATCACGTGATGACGTGTCAAACAAACTAAAACTTCTAAAAGTTCTTTGTGTAGGGTTTCCACACCTAATTTTAATTATGACATAATTATAAAATAATTATGAATTGTCATTTGAATCAGCTGTCAATTCAAGTTTGGGGAATTGAATCTTAAAAGATTCAAGTCAGTATGTAATTCAAATATACCTTTAAATCACCTAATACGTCCAGCGTTTTAGGGCAATTTAAATGTATGTTACCAATATGAATTTACTCTGTGATCAGCAAAATAAATCAATTGGATTCTTCGCTTTACCTCGAGCAGGTAACAACGGATCTGGGCATGAGTTTGACTTTCCAGTTACATAACACACAAACGAGACTTCGTAATAATGAAACAAAATTTATTAGACAGTACCTACTAATTGACAAGACTACACTGAGAAGACTAAACATAAACACACACACACACACATGCATTCATACACACATTCACGGGTTGGAAGGGAAATGGATAATTGTCTGTCCAAAGTCTGTTAGCTAGTTCTGAGATCGCACTAAGAGCACCAACAAAGCAAAGTTAGGTTTAGCCTCGCTTATATGTGTCTGCGCCAATTCAGTAGAGACGGAAAGGTAGTTTTACCACTCGGCGTGTCTGGGGAAATCCCGGCGTGCTGATTGGGCAGGCTCGTCCGTGGGATGACGTGGTCGGGCTTTCCCGGGCCGTTTGAATGAAGTCTCTCTAGCTTGGTGGTTCGCTTTGGATGAACCGGGTTGGTTATGGAAAGGGCAGTGAGTGTCCGTGGAGTGATGTGACGGAGCGGACCGGAGTCGAGGGTATCGGGTCGTTCTGGTTCGGAGTCTTCTGACTTCTCCAAGTTCCGAAGTTTCTCTGTTTCCTTGGCGATTCCTGCAGCGACCCGAATTCCCCTCCCGGTGGTTCCGAAGAGTTCTTCTCGACTCGACTCCGACTCCGATTCTTCTCGTTCTCAACTCTCAACTCAGAGAGCTCTGTTCCTGCGTTTTGAGGTGCAAGTTTTGGGCGTGCCCTGGGCAGTTGTCAATCCGAGGTCAAAGGGCGTGTCCACGCCTGCTTTCGACTCCGGTTTCGTGCATACTTTATCCCAGTTAGAATTGACATTCTGCACTTCTGTTCCCTATCAAAAGCTTATAAGTGGAATACACTGTTGTGCATTGCACAAACACATATATTCATTCATCACGATATTGGAAACATCGTAAGCTTCAATTTGATATCAAACATGCATTATCTAGCGCTTATGGAACGCTCTCTGTTAGAGGATTATTTAACAAGTATATAGCGGTTCCTACATACATCCCGAAACATTTATGAAGCAGTTTTTTACAGATGAACCTTTATTTGTTTGAAAGAAAGGCATTTAGAGTGTTCGTTTAGTAGTTTTATGTGTGTCCTGGCAGTCCCTTTATTGTAGCGAAAAGGAAAAAGGCGCGCTTTTGAGGAATGCGTCTTGGGACACAGCAAGCCTCCCTGTGGGGGGGTTGAAAGTGTGATGCTGTCCTGACCACGTTGATTCACCGCGGGAGTCTTGTCACCTTTTGACTTGGTGGCTCGGTAGAACGGGTCCCAGATCAGTGCGCAGAACGGGTTATCGTGCTGTCGACCAGATGTTGCAGTTTAAATCATCCCAATCTTGACGTGGGTACTCTCGGATTGGTCGAGCTCACCGCAGCGACAGTCCCTTGTGAACACCTGGCAGACTTTGCGGCGCTCTGCATCGCTCGGCTGACCATCTTGATTGCCTTTATGGTCCGAGGTGCGGAGGATGCGCGATTTTACGACCTGGTTCTAGAGCGATTCCCCCTTTTATGGTTCGTGTCTGTTCATCGAGGCCCCACATATCCCCTTTTTGCGCGATGAGGTTCCGTTGCGAACGTCATCGGGCACTGGAACAATGGACAGAGAGAACAGACATCCACAAACAACATTTCCATCGCTAACTGAACTGTGGTGCAGAAATTTGGAATTTGGGCAGATCGGGTGAGAAACTTGATACGACATTTGCGCTCAATCTATGGACTTGGTGCAGGGAGTCAATCTTATTGTCAGGCCCTGATGTGAGGGAATGGTTAAGGGTGTTCCTGTAAAAGGGCCTAGAGGGGAAAAGGGAAACAGAGAGAGAAAGAGAAATGGAAAGACAACACAGAAGGGACACAAGGACATTGAGTGAGGTTAGGACAACAAACAATGGTCACATGTGTGGAGAAACTCCTTGTTACTAGAGTGTTGGTTCTAGCAGTGCGGTGAAGGAGCGTGTAGGTGTTGTGCTTGAAAACCTGGCTATGTGTTTCCCTAGTGGGTGAGGAATTACATCAGTGAGGTGCGATAGTTGGTCTGTGTCAGTGGGTTTGGTCTCCCCCCTTTCCTTGTCTCTTGGAGCCCTGGTGCCTCTTTATCTGGTTCCGGTGTACCCATCGCAGGGCTGGCTCGCTGCGCCCCTGTCGAATCTTGATTCGGTAGGCAACAGGTGACAGTTTGTCTACGATTTCGTGGGGTCCCGTCCAGTGAGGTAGGAACTTCTTTGACAATCGATGAGGGGTGTTTGGCCGTGGTTGGACGAAACTGTAATACCACACTTTGTCTCCGACCTCAAGTTCCTGATATGAGGCTTTCCTGTCGTAGTAAGCCTTACGACCTTCCGCGCTGCTTTGGAGTTGTTGCTGTGCAAAGGCGAAAGTCGTTCTCAGGTGCTGATGCAACTCTTCTAGGTACTGATGCGTGGTGTAGGCAGTGACGAGGTTCATGTCACCGGGTTGGTACAGCAGGTGTAAGGGTAGTGTCATTTGTCTCCCCGTCATCATTTCGAATGGGGGTACTCCGGTGGACCGGTGAGGAGTGGACCTGATGGCCATTAGTACCAGGGGAAGTTTGACATCCCAATCCTTCTGATTGGCGGACACGTACTTCTTCAGCATGCTGACCACTGTCTTGTTGGCACGTTCCACCTGTCCAGAAGAGATTGGGTGGTGGCTTATGTGCAGCTTGGCTTGCACACCCAGGAGTTTCCACATTTCTTGCATGACCATAGCGGTGAAGTGAGTTCCTCGGTCTGAATTGACACTCAAGGGCAGTCCAAACCTTGAGAAGATATGGTTCATCAAGAGGTAGGCTGTTGTTTCTGCCGTGTCATTCGGAGCTGGGAGGCACTCTATCCACTTTGTGAACTCGCAGACCACATTGAGGAAGTACTTGTTACCTCGTGTCGACCGGGGCAGGGGTCCTACCCAGTCTATTTGGAGGTCTGACCATGGGAAGGTCATTCCTTTCCTTTGCAGTGGTGCGCGGTGATTTGCATTCGCCGGTTGAAACTGGCAACAGACCAGGCATCCTTTCACGTATTCCGCCACGTCTTGCTGCATGCCAGGCCAGTATACCACCTGTTTGAGTGTCTCATAGGTGGCCTTGGCGCCGTGGTGTCCAGCGCATGGTGCATCGTGGGCGTATGTCAACATTATCCCCCTTTGGCTCTGAGGCACTACGAGCCGTGGCGTAGCGAGTGGCTCAGGGACATACGTGAGAACGCCGTCTTTGAGATGCAGCATGTGCTTGATGGAGTGCAGGTGGCGGAGGTCAGAGGAGGTGGCTAGGTCGAAGGCAGAAACGGGGGCGGTAGCTGGGTCAGAAATGTGTGCACTGATGGTTTGCAGTGCTGGATCCGATGCTTGAAGGGTACTGAGATCGTCAGCAGCAAACTGTGGTGAGATGGAGATACGGGAGGAGGTGGGGTTCGCAACGCCAGTGGCGTGTAGGCGGCGGGTGATGGCTGCCCCAGCTGGGTTGGGTGGGTGGGAATGGAACGTCCAAGACTCTCCATGTAATGCACCTGCCTTAGCGAGGGCATCTGTTTGGTCATTGAAGTCTTTGTCTTGGGTCTTGCTGCTTGGACTTGAAATTGCTTGTGACCTTGACATTGCCTCGGCGGTCTGTAAACGGGCAGTGGTGTCTGTGGCTTGGCACTGCAACTCCTGAACGTTTACTGACTGGAAGGGCAGAGGTTCACGGACTTGTGTCCACAACTTCAAGTGCTTAAAGTCTATTAGTGGCTTAAAGCGATTAAGCAGGTCCTTTCCGATTAGCAGTGGGTAAGTCTTTAGGGGTGAGATGTAGACTGGGTGGATGAGGTTCATCGGACCCACAGTTAGGTGAATTGGGGCCACCTGTGTCAGTTGTAGGCCCGTGTGGGAGTATACTTGAAGGTTCAGCTCACATCTTTGAAGTTTGAGGGGGCCATTTAATGTCTTTGCTCCTTCCTGGATTTTTCGAGGAGTTCTGCTGACATTAGTGTGATGTCAGCTCCTGTGTCCAGAAGGGCTTCGACCCTGATGTGGTGTTCGATGATGATGGAGAGGTAAAACTTTCTTGCCATACCTCTCTCAATGAGATCACCCAGGAGTTGAGGACTGGAGTTTGGGATGAGATGGGAGGATATCAGGGCTGATCTGCAGTTCTTGGACGAGTGGCAGGCGACCAGGACAGCACTTTCAGGAACCAGAGTGGTTTCAGCGGCAGGTGTTTGTTGGATGATGCCGTGGTTTGAAGCATCATATGGTGAGTTAGGGGCTAACTTTCGATTGCTGGGGTTTCAGGTAGGATTTCTCGTCCATCTGAAGTTATGGTCATTATGGTTCTTTGAGTGTGCGGGAGGAAGTGCTATTCTCTGTGTCTGGTTGGGTCGGGTGGTCGCTGCTGTCTCGTCCGGCTGCCAGTCAGGCTGAATCCGGCTTCTCTTTCTTTTCCCACTTCCAATCTTCCTTCATTTGCTGGAAAAACTCTCTCATCATGCTCTTCATCAGTTCTTGTGAGTAAAAAAACGGTGATGTCTTTTGCTCTTGTGTGGATTCAGTTTGAAAGTTCTTTCGTCGAGTCCTTGGGCTGGTTGCTCCAGGGTGTGTTTGTGCTCTTCCCATGGAGGTTCCGTTGCCATCCCAGGAGCTCTTCCCCCTTTGGTTTCTAAAGGAGGTTGACTGATTCCACGATCTCTCCCACTGACCTTCCTGCGGTCTTGAACTGTCCCATGACTTTTCCCAGTGGCGTCCAGGCGAGCGCTGTCGTTCACGTGGTCCATCCCAGCGGCCGTTTCTCTGCTTGGGTCTGGTACCTGCGTGGAAGTCTTGCTCTCGGTTGGACACGTTCCACTCTTTTCTTGACGGCTTGAAGCTGTCTTGATGTTGGGCGCCCTCTAGAGGCAGTCCGTGACTTTGTGTGTTGCAGTCGAGGACCGTCGGAGCTTTAGCGCCTTTCTCTGCAGCCATCTTTTGTTTGCTGTAGGCTTTGTGTGCCAAGTCGCGCAGCTGCTGAATGGTCATTGTCTTGCGAACATGCAAGCACGCCTAGATGGTGGCTTACCCCAGGATGTAGGTTCCTGAGGAAGAGAGTCTTAAAGTTCATGTCCTGTTCCATTTCGGGCTCGTTGCGAGTTCCGAAGTATGCTCTCCTGAGTCGGCTGTAGTAGGCTTGCGGAGACTCATGACGGCCTTGTCTGATCTCCAGGGCGGCTACTAGTCCTTGTTCTGACTCTGGGTCATCAAATTCATTGATGAGAGCCTCTCGGAGCAGGTGGTAATCAGCCTTTGTCTGGGCTGGTTGCCGGTCCAGGAAGCTGCGTACATCAGGGCTTGATGTTGCTCGCAGTAAATAGAGTCTATCTTTATCAGTGACGTGAGGTCTTACTTCCAGATGGAATTCGACGTCCTGTAGATAGGTTTGAATGTCTGGACTACTTGGCACACCTGGGGTGAACTTGAGCGATGTTCCTGGCGATCTTGTCGAGGTCTTTTAGGTCCAGGCCGTGTGATGCTCTTTGGCTGGCTGGGTCCGTTTCTCTTGGCCTTCTCGCGAGGTGTGTCTCTTCAGAGGGAGCTGGTGAGTGTTTCAGCATCGCCTCTTTCCCCCTTTGTTCACGTGCCTGTAGAAGAACAGGAGACCCGGTCCTACTTGGCAGGGCTGACTTTGGTGCCTCTCGTGTCCTCGGTGGCTCAGCGCACAGGTCGTAGGCGTGTCTGAGTTCCTCCTTGACACAGTCAGATTCCTCTTTGACGTAGTCCAGCTGTTGTTCTAGGCGGCTGATCTCATTCCTTGACTCGTTCAAGTGAGTTTCGAGGGCTTTGATTCTGCCGGCCTTGTCTCTAAGGTCAGTCTTTGCCTTCTCCAGTAGCTGTTCTGCGTACTGGAGGTTGTTGGCCGCATTGTCATAGTCTCTTTGGGCTTGTTTGACCTCTTGTGTAGAAGCTGCTAGCAAGGCTTTGAGCGTGGTGATCTCCTCTGGGTCCTTTCTCTCCTCATCCAGCTTTTCCTGTCGTTCCTGAGCCTCCAGTTCCAGCTGTTTGATGCGTCGTTGTGCGCATGTCAGCTCCTGTTGGAGATCGGCGGCGTGCCTGTCACTCAGTTTGAGGGTAGCGATGAGGGTGTGACTTAGGGAGCAGGTGATCTTTGCTAGCTCTTTGTGGTTGTAGCCTCGGCTTGGGTCCTGTTCCATTAGGCTCGTTAGGTTGCCGTCCAGCTGTTCCTGGGTCTGATGCTTTAGTGTTTCCGCGGCCTTGGGTAGGAGGCTGCTGGTTGCAACACTTAGCCATGTTTCCAGGTCTTCCCAGTGACCGACGTTGTCTGCTGTGTGAGACATGTTTTGGTGCGGCGAGGGGGATTTGGAAACGTGACTGACACAGACCTGGGAGAGAATAACAACCAAACAAGGCAGAACAGACAACAGCAAGGAGAGACAGAGGTGTAGATGTGTGGTGTCAGTTGATGCTAAATGTGAGGTGTCAGGTGGGCGTGGTTCTCTGTAACTGTGATCCTCTGGTGGGTGTGCTTCTAACTGGCGTTTCTGGGGAGACAATTAGTAGACACACACAGGACGACAGAGAACAGAAGACAACACAGAACAGGAAGAAGGGATAGCTGGGCGTTTCGTTCTCCTGTAACAGGCGGTCCTTCCTTCTTTCTTCTCCTTTTTTTTTGTTTTGGAGAAAGGGAGGAGCTACCTGTAAAAGATGTAGGAGAGGGAGATAGAGAGGGAGAGAGAGAGAGAGGGGCGGAGAGGGGCGGGAGGTAACACACTCTTTCCTGGTCAAGGAAGGAGGGGGTTAGGCTCTATCACTGTCTCTTTTCCCTAAGTTAGAGGATGCTTTTAGGAGTTTCTAAATGGGGATTTCCAAGTACCAAGACTGCGATTGCTATTAGAATCTCCTCCGGGCGAGGATAAAATAATAGCAATGACAATGTTAGCTCTTAGTTGGTTAGATTGACTCCGTGCACCAAGTCGATTGTTCCTGGGGTCGTGTTTACGATTCCTCGTCGATCGACTTTGGTTTCGGCTGGGTAGGATACACGCTGAGAAGGGAAGGTTTGTGAGCATGAACAATATGAAACAATGTCGTCAGTTTCACCCGAAACTGATCAGAAATGTCTCAAATTAAATTCTTTGCTTTCCTGGTTCCCACAGGTGCGATCTCAGAAGCAGCAGCAGCAGTCAGATCAGAGGAAAGGAACAAGAAGGGAGAGAAGAGAGAGAAAGTTGCTTACACTGTAAACAAGTTGACAAAGTGTGCTGCTGTTAAGCCTGATAAGAAAAGCCGTTTCTGGTTAATAAACCAACAGTTATGGCAGTTCAAAAATTTGTCAACATTCTTCTCTGTGAGGGAAAGGTGAGGAAAAAGGACATAAACGTGAAGGGGAAAGGAGGAGGAAGCCCACTGTTGTGGTTCCAGCATTCCGATGGAACTCAACACACCATAAACACACACAGCATTCAACTCAATGGATGACAGAGGTCTATTCGCTAAGCGCTAACCTGATGCTAACAGTTTGCATAGGTTTCAATGCCAACACATTAGATTCAGTTATCCTAGCCTCTGTTCACAAACTTCAAATATGGCGCCGGAGGACCGCGCTTGCGCACTTTGAAGTAACCTCGGAAACGGCGTCCTAGGACTTCCGGGTCGTTGCTATGGATACGTGCAATTCGCTATTATACGAGTTCGGCCCACCCGAAATGACGGCGCATTTCGCAACGAGTAAACTCGATCAGCTTCGTCTAGCACTGACAACTTCACTTGCTAAAAGTGAGGCACTTTTACATACATATACTGCAATTAAACAATGACGTCGTCGGACCACGGCGGGTCTACACTATTTATTTACTTGATCAAGAAATTTCTTCTCCCATATACTTCCGCGTTCTGACGCTCTCTGCGTTACGCTCGGTTTCACTTCTTCCAGTGACTAAATGGCAAAGGATTACTTAGTTAGCTACTTCTAAGCTCCTGCCAGGGAGGAAATAGATTCATATGACAGTGGAACTCGCACTGTCATCGATCAACAAAGGCCTTATGGAAAATAAACAAGGAACACGCTTGCTTTTTCCCTCAACGCGCTCTAACGCGGATCTCTGTCTCTATGGACAAATATTACGATTACTGCAGTTTTCAAAGTCTTCACAAATCACACGCACTTTCACGTGTTCGCATGTCAAAATAGAGGTACGAAATAACAGCAATTTGTCTCTGTGTCTTAATCTATTCTTCCGGATAAAATAGAAAAACCACGAAATCACGAATCACAAATTTATGAATTATGAACTGAAAATCAAATCTTGCCCGCCTTGATTCTCCACCATTATATGTAGGGTTTCCACACCTAATTTTAATTATGATAATTATGAATTGTCATTTGAATCAGCTCTCAATTCAAGTTTGGGGAATTGAATCTTAAAAGATGCAAGTCAGTATGTAATTCAAATATACCTTTAAATCACCTAATACGTCCAGCGTTTTAGGGCAATTTAAATGTATGTTACCAATATGAATTTACTCTGTGATCAGCAAAATAAATCAATTGGATTCTTCACTTTACCTCGAGCAGGTAACAACGGATCTGGGCATGAGTTTGACTTTCCAGTTACATAACACACAAACGAGACTTCGTAATAATGAAACAAAATTTATTAGACAGTACCTACTAATTGACAAGACTACACTGAGAAGACTAAACATAAACACACACACACACACATGAATTCATACACACATTCACGGGTTGGAAGGGAAATGGATAATTGTCTGTCCAAAGTCTGTTAGCTAGTTCTGAGATCGCACTAAGAGCACCAACAAAGCAAAGTTAGGTTTAGCCTCGCTTATATGTGTCTGCGCCAATTCAGTAGAGACGGAAAGGTAGTTTTACCACTCGGCGTGTCTGGGGAAATCCCGGCGTGCTGATTGGGCAGGCTCGTCCGTGGGATGACGTGGTCGGGCTTTCCCGGGCCGTTTGAATGAAGTCTCTCTAGCTTGGTGGTTCGCTTTGGATGAACCGGGTTGGTTATGGAAGGGCAGTGAGTGTCCGTGGAGTGATGTGACGGAGCGGACCGGTCGAGAGTATCGGGTCGTTCTGGTTCGGAGTCTTCTGACTTCTCCAAGTTCGAAGTTTCTCTGTTTCCTTGGCGATTCCTGCAGCGACCCGAATTCCCCTCCCGGTGGTTCCAAAGAGTTCTTCTCGACTCGACTCCGACTCCGATTCTTCTCGTTCTCAACTCTCAACTCAGAGAGCTCTGTTCCTGCGTTTTGAGGTGCAAGTTTTGGGCCGTGCCCTGGGCAGTTGTCCAATCCCGAGGTCAAAGGGGCGTGTCCACGCCTGCTTTCGACTCCGGTTTCGTGCATACTTTATCCCAGTTAGAATTGACATTCTGCACTTCTGTTCCCTATCAAAAGCTTATAAGTGGAATACACTGTTGTGCATTGCACAAACACATATATTCATTCATCACGATATTGGAAACATCGTAAGCTTCAATTTGATATCAAACATGATTTGATATCTAGCGCTTATGGAACGCTCTCTGTTAGAGGATTATTTAACAAGTATATAGCGGTTCCTACATACATCCCGAAACATTTATGAAGCAGTTTTTTACAGATGAACCTTTATTTGTTTGAAAGAAAGGCATTTAGAGTGTTCGTTTAGTAGTTTTATGTGTGTCCTGGCAGTTCCTTTATTGTAGCGAAAAGGAAAAAGGAGCGCTTTTGAGGAATGCGTCTTGGGACACAGCAAGCCTCCCTGTGGGGGGGTTGAAAGTGTGATGCTGTCCTGACCACGTTGATTCACCGCGGGAGTCTTGTCACCTTTTGACTTGGTGGCTCGGTAGAACGGGTCCCAGATCAGTGCGCAGAACGGGTTATCGTGCTGTCGACCAGATGTTGCAGTTTAAATCATCCCAATCTTGACGTGGGTACTCTCGGATTGGTCGAGCTCACCGCAGCGACAGTCCCTTGTGAACACCTGGCAGACTTTGCGGCGCTCTGCATCGCTCGGCTGACCATCTTGATTGCCTTTATGGTCCGAGGTGCGGAGGATGCGCGATTTTACGACCTGGTTCTAGAGCGATTCCCCCTTTTATGGTTCGTGTCTGTTCATCGAGGCCCCACATTTGACACGAACAAAATTAAACAAAATCTGTTCGTGTTCATAAATCGTAAAAACTACTCCACGCTCAACGTGATCACATAACGTTTCCCACGTCCTGATTTTTCCATCTTGTAAAGTAAAGATTTGTAAAGATTTTTCGTCTTTGTAAAGTCACCCTGTTCAGTGAGCACACAGACTGCCTTGCGTACTTCTCTGATATATTGACGTGGGCAGCCACTCCACTTTATACGGCAGCGCAATCTAAGAGAAGGCAGAAATGGAGCTCTGATTTTGGATGGAGATGATAAGCCACTGAAACCTCTACTACAATGTCTAAGTCGTTAGTTAGCATCACCCTCTGCATCCTCATCCCCACGGTTCATCCTCCTCTTGCATGAGCAGGCCATCAAACAGCAGCTTCCATCAAACCACTCTGGACAGACATGGGTCCTGCTTGTTAACCACCGTCACTCTCAGCCTTTGCTCAAGGATTTTCACTGGCAATGATGCACAGTGAGCGCATGTTTGTAGACCTGTCAGCGATATCTGAGTGTGTTTTGAGCTCATACACATGATGCACGCTCAAAATGAGGATGGACGTGGGCGGGATGAAGATGTCACAATCTACTTCCTCATATTTGGTGATGGATTCCAATGACGTCTGTTGAAATGTTTAGCGAAATCAGCAAAGACAGAATGTGCTGAGAGAACTTGCTGCAGTCTCCAATGGGACAAAAGTGCAAATGAGGTTGGTAGAGGTCAACTGACTGATAACTTCCGCACTTGATCACGCCCAAAGCGACCCATTGAAAATAAAGAATCTAGAGGGGGCGCTAGTGAGCACCACATGGAGTAGTCGTAGTTTGTCGAGCTCTCCTCCATTTCTTTAAATTAGTCGGTTATTTCCATAATTTTCAGGTTTCTTCACGCTATTATTTTGGACACTTCTTGGGGCAAGTTTACAAAATGTCTAAGCCGAAAACAGTCAAGGGGAAAAAGATGTGTAACCCTTCTTTTACCCCAAGGGGTTAATTTAGTATTTGTCCCAGAAGAATCCTGGATCCCCGACAATTAGTTGGTGAATTAGGTCGGTTTTTCCTCTTTCCCTTTAATTCTAATAAACTCAGGTTTTACGATTCCCCAATATATTAACTTGATAAAAACAATAAAATACAAATTTGCAAAGTGGTAAAGAAAAAGAATAACAAATATTTATTATGTTACAAATATGCAAATTAAATCAAACCATATGCAAAACAGTCAAATAGTGGAAATGTTCGATCGATCGTACTCGTTGGGGCCCAGTTCGTTGGTGCACTTAAAACAAGCGATGAATTCACAGTAATCCTTCACGGAAACAAGGCACTTACGTTATTCCGACGAGAATTTGTGAAACAATCCTTCGTTCCTTACGCGCTCCACGTCCTGTCACGATACGTCAGGAACACACGATGAACGCTCAACTGAACGATCCACTTTCCGCGGCAAAGCACAAAAGTCACCTCAGTCCCTCATGCACCAAGAAGTTCGGTCGATTCACGAAGAGAGTTCCAGATTTTAACTGTTTCTATGGCCGCTCGTCCAGCGTCACACGCGGCATGTCGGAGTGTTGACTCGCGGGATAAAAAAACGTCAAATAAAATTATATACACTTTAAATAATGACACAAAACAAAAAAAGAATAGTCACAAAATGCTTTGGGCCTTATATTTTAGTAAATATAATAGTCTCCGAACGAGTTATAGACTGTACCCGACAACAGATTACGGAAAACACACACTCACACCATGTGCGATAAGTTCTTCCTTATACGTGACTCACGCCACAACGCAACATTAAGCTTAACAGTCATTGGCTGGCGTTAGCATGCCTACACTGAACACACTTTCCTATTGGATAACCCGAACACAACTACGTTGGTTATTTGCTATTTTTTCCCAAATATAAAAAAATAAAATACATACATTAATACTTTTGAATAGTATTAAATACAGAATATATATATTTCTTGGGGTCCCTACAGATGGATAAAGCTCTGAACGAGGCGCCTGCTCCGTCACCCTCGGAGTCAGCCGAACAGGCCGCGGCAATCTCGGGAATGAGTTGCGGAGTAGACGCGGAGTCTACCAGTATTGTGTTGGCAATACAGAATATGAGCAAAACGATGACAGACCGGTTTGATCTTTTGGAGGCATCTTTGGCATCTACACAAGCAACTTTAGTGTCTCTCGGAGATAGAATCACGGAGGTGGAAAATGCTGCAGCCGATTATGATCGCTGTCTTTCACTCTTCGAGCAGAAGTGGCTCAAAATACAATCAGAGAATACATCCCTTCGTGAGAAATTAATTGATTTGGAGGCTCGCTCCAGGTGACAAAACATTAAAATCGTCGGCTTACCTAAGAAGATAGAAAACGGGCAGCCCACGGAATTTCTGACGGAGTTTATTCCTGATCTGCTGGGCGCTAGTAACTTTTCTAAACCACTTGAGGTGGATCGCGCTCATCGGCTGGGGAGGCAGTCACCTGGAGAAAACGCGCGGCCGCGTGTGATGATAGCCAAGATTCATCACTTTAAAATGAAGGAAAAAATACTTCAGCTGGCTAGTCAACAGTTCCCTCTTCGTTATAAGGAAAGGCCGATACACAGTTTCCCAGATCTTCCCGCCGAAATAACGAAACAGCGCCAGGCATTTCAGGATGTCAGGAAACAACTCCGAGATGCCGGGGTGAGGAACGGGTTCATTTACCCTGCAAGACTGCGCGTTTCGCACGGTACCACTGATGAGGTGTTTTCCTCTGCCAAGGAAGCGGTGACCTTTATTGGAACGCTGTCTCAAAATCGCTAAAGACATATGTTGATATCCTTTGTCTGGGTATGTAGGTGACTTTTCTCGCAGCAGCGCTATTTGGACTGGAACATTTAGATGACCGCTTGTTTTGTTCTTTACATGAGCATGGAGTGGGAGCTACACGACCGAAGTTCTACTGTTCCGATGGTCCGGCAACCCCTTAGTGATTTTTTGGGATGTGTATTCTCACTTTGTTTGGGAAAGTGGGATGGGGGTTGGGGGATAATGTTCTTTTTTGGTTATTATTTTTTTTACTTCAAATGTTTTAAAAGGGCGGCAGGCATGTACACTGTTCAATTTTATTTGTGGTATGACTTCTAGTTTACCTTCTAAGAGCAACAGCATTACTTTTACCAGCTGGAACGTGCGAGGTATGGGTCATGTGGTTAAGCGTGCTAAGGTATTTTCACATCTGAAATCCTTGTCTGCAGATGTTATATATTTACAGGAAAAACATATTAGGTCCACAAAGGAGAAGATGCTCAAATGCAGCTGGGCAGGCCATATTTTTCAGTCCGTGTTTTCCAGTAAGGCTAGAGGAGTTGCAATTTTAATTCGCAAGACAGTTCCATTCAGACATATTTCTACCCTGCGTGACCCAAATGGTCGATATATTTTGGTAACGGGTTATATTTATTCATTTTATGTCACACTTCTAAATGTCTATGGGCCCAATTTTGACGATCCAACTTTCTTCACCAAAATATTTAACCTATTGTCTGATTTTACTGATTCACATGTAATTATAGGTGGGGATTTTAATTGTGTGCTTGACAACATTTTGGACAGGTCAACCCAGGTAAGCCAGTTGCCTTCTGCCTCCATGGTTTTGAATGACCTAATGTCCTCCATGAACCTGGTCGATATATGGAGGCTGCTACATCCCTCAGGTAGAGACTACTCTTTTTTTTTTTTTTTACAAAGACACAAGTCTTTTTCCAGAATCGATTATTTTTTATTAGACTCTAAACTTATATCAAATGTTGTCGCCTCAGATTATCACAACATTTTAATCTCTGATCACGCACCAACTTCAGTTATTTTTGATTTTGGCCATAAGACTAAACCATATTGCTGGCGTTTTCGTCCTGCTTTACTCTCTGATGCGACATTTACCCGATTTATATTTAACAAGATATCAGAATTTTTAGAGATTAATGATAATGCTGAAGTCACTGATTCCATCCTTTGGGAAACCCTTAAGGTGGTGATTAGGGGCCATATTATTTCTTTTGAGTCCTCAGCCAGGCGAGACAAACGTAGGCGTCTCTTAGAAATAGAAGAAGAATTATCTAATTTAGAGCCCTCTTATAGAAACTCTTCTAACCCTTCTACACTACAAGCCATTCTAAAATTGAAATATGAATATAATACTATTTTATCTGAGCAGGTATGGGATCAGCTGTTAAGAGTGAGACAAAAATACTTTGAGCTGGGAGATAAGCCTCATAAATTGCTGTCTCGACAACTGAGAGGTTTACAAGCCAATAAATCTATACACAAAATTAAATCAAAATCAGGTGATGTAATTGTTGATCCAAAAGGCATAAATGATTGTTTTAAACAATATTATGAAGAATTGTATTCATCAAAGGCAGGGGGAAATGTTTCTGATTGGCTGAGCTCTGTGAATCTTCCTAAGCTGAGTGACGCTGCCTCTGAGGCCCTGAATTCTGATGTTACGTCCCAAGAGATTGTTGATGCTATAAAGTCCTTTCCCAATGGCAAAGCAGCGGGACCTGATGGTTTCGGTATTGAATTATATAAAACATATTCTGAGAAGCTGGCCCCCCTTCTATTGAGGATGTTCACGCATTCCCTAGAGACTCAAAAATTTCCTGTAACATTATATAATGCTAATATCTCATTAATACTGAAAGAGGGTAGGGATGGAACTGAGCCTTCATCTTATCGACCTATTGCGTTACTTAATTCTGATATCAAAATCTTTACCAAAATATTAGCTAATAGAGTAAATAAACATATTTCATCCATTATACATGCAGATCAAACAGGTTTTGTCCCCAATAGATTTTAATTTTTTAACGTTAGAAGATTAATGCACATAATGTATAACAAATATCCAAAAAGTTCTAAAGTGGCTGCTCTGTGTTTAGACGCAGAAAAGGCCTTTGATCAATTAGAATGGCCCTACATGCTAAACGTTTTAGAGGGATTTGGGTTTGGGAGTCGTTTTGTGTCATGGATTAAAACATTATATGCCCATCCATCCTCTTCTGTTCTCACAAATCAGGAAAAATCGAAGCCATTTTTATTACATCGTGGCACACGACAGGGGTGTCCCCTCAGCCCTTTACTTTTTGCAGTAGCAATTGAACCCCTTGCGATTAGTATTAGAAATCATCCATCTATCAAACCTGTAAGACTGGGGAATGTGGACCACTACATCTCATTGTATGCTGATGATATTGCCCTCTTTTTGTCTGATCCTGAACAGTATTATTGGACCTTATAAAATCTTTTGGTACAGTCTCAGGATACACAATTAATTTGCAAAAGAGTGAATTTATGTCTTTAAATGCTAATCTTGATACAGAATTTTTAGAAAATCTCCCTTTCAAAATTACAGATAAACTTAAATATCTTGGTGTTACTCTGCCCAAAAATCCCAAATTAATTTTTAAATTGAATTTCTTACAGAAATCGGAAAACTTAAAATCGGACATTAGTAAATGGAGGACTCTTCCTCTCTCTATGGTAGGTCGTATAAATGCTGTTAAAATGTTGTCTCTGCCTAGATTCTTGTATCTATTTCAAAATTTACCTATTTTTTTGACTAAAGCCTTTTTCAAAGCATTAGATTCAGTAATTTTACCCTTTATTTGGAGTTTCAAAGCCCACAGAATATCAAAAAAACATTTACAGAAGCCTAGAGAGATGGGTGGGCTGGGGCTGCCTTGCTTTTTACACTATTACTGGGCAGCAAATGCAAGGGCTCTTGTTTACTGGCAGGAGGATTATAGTATGGAAATCTCAGTTGATACCCCCCCCTGGATTGCAATTGAAAAAAGTAGTGTTGGGAACAGTTCCCTCTCAGCGCTTCTTTTCTCAGCCCCTGGACTTCCACCTGTAAAGGTGGATAATCTTATTGTCTCGAACTGCCTGAAAATATGGCACCAAATAAAGAAGAATTGTAAATTGCCTGATACTGCAGTCTTTTCCCCGGTGCATCGCAACCATGCATTTCCTCCCTCCTTATTGGATTCAACATTCGGCATATGGAGGCAGAATGGCATTGTTACTTTGGAGGACCTGTATATAAATAAACATTTTGCATCTTTTTCCCAATTAGCAGACAAATTTTTCTCCCTAAAACACACTTCTTTCGGTACTTGCAGATTAGGAACTATGTACGCCATGCAGTGCCTAATTTTGAAACTCTCCCAGAGGAAAGAAGAATTTATAGGCTGATGTTAGTCTCGCCTGATTCCAAACATTTGGTTTCTGACTTTGTAAATGCACTTTCTAATGAAATTAGTTGCTCCACACTCTCCCTTAAAAATGCTTGGGAGGAGGAATTGGGTATAGAAATAGGACCTGAAATCTGGGAGGAGAGCCTTAGCAGGATTCGCTCTTGCTCCATTAACTCTAGGCATCAGTTAATTCAATTTAAAGTGATGCACAGATTACATTATTCAAAGTCTAAACTGCACAGAATTTTCCCCACTATTTCTTCTACATGTGATCGGTGTAAGTCTGCAGAAGGCTCTCTTACCCATCTTTTCTGGACTTGTCCTAAGCTCTATAATTTCTGGTGTGACATTTTCAAATGGTTTCTGAAATGTATGGTTTTGTGTTGGAGCCTGACCCAGAGATTGCACTATTCGGACATTCTCTTTCTTTAATGGACCATAATGACTCTGTACAAAACACTGTTATTTATGGAATGATTATTGCTAAGAGTATAATTCTACGACTTTGGAAGTCCGAGGATATCCCTCAGTTCAAGACTTGGTTAAGCTCTCTTACAGGAATACTGCACATGGAGAGAGTTCGGTTTGGAATTGCAGGCAACATAGATAAATTTTATAACATATGGCAGCCATTTTTGGATCATCTTGCTCAATTTTATAGTGAAAATGACCAGTGATATTGAATTGCAGCATGCTGTTAGCTCTTGTGAAGTGTTTTGTGTTGGAATGTGTATAATACTACATCTGTCCAAATGCCCTAATTGTTAATTGTATTTTTTTTTTTTTTTTTTTTTTTTTTTTTTTTTTTTTAAGAGGAGGGGAGGGGGTTTCTTGTCTTTTTGTTTTTGTTGTAAAATTAAAAATTCTAATAAAAATACTATTTAAAAAAAAAAAAATGCTACAAAGGGGGTGCTACAAAGATTTACTGCTGCTAATTAGAACTGGAGCGGCGCCAGGTAAAAGAGCTACTGAATCACTTCCTCAGATGGGTTGATTGTGGCAAATGGAGCTCAGCTTTGTGTTGGGCTCTTTCTGTCCCATCAGGTCTGTGGCTGGCGCTGACCTCACTGACACCATCTCTCTGTTTAATGTGTGTGATGAGAAAGGAGACTTTTTCTGAGTCCACATTGGTAAAGAGGGTTCAATCCCAGAGGCAGCAGTCAGTCGACAGGAGTAACAAGGTGGGACTGGAGTTAGATAAGTTAGATAAATTAGCCATTGAGATAAATTAGAAAAAAAAAAAGTTCGCTTGGAAAGACGGCTGTGCCATTACTTGAACTTCTTTTATAGGACATAGGACATAATACATAATATATATATATATATATATATATATATATATATATATATATATATATATATATATATATATAAATAGGACATAAAAACATCAGTGCTGTGAAAAATAACCGTAAGTTAACCGATTTCATTTTGTTAATCAAAACTCTATCAAATCAAGATTGAGTTTGGACTAGCTGTTTTAGAGAGTGTTGTTGGTGACCGGTTTCATAAATTATAGTCACCTAACATTTAGATTGAAGTTTAATTGGGGCTAAAACCATTCTTCCGACTACACATGGGAAATAAAGATTGTAATTTGCATCGCAGCACCTAGAAGCAGCTTGTTGCTGATTAGCTAATCGGACATCATAAATAAAAAAAAGAAAGAAAATTGTATTTAGAGTGTTTTCAGCTAAAGCTGTAAATGCTAGTTATTGGGGTCTGACGTCAACTTGTAAATGCAGCACATTAGCAGGTGGTATTAAAAAACCAAACAGAGAAGAACAACGTGTAGTTACACAAAAAGTACATATTATACATGCTTTAAATGAATATGTTCTCCAACTGCATATAGAATAATTATATAAATCTCATGTCCATTACATTTAAAATGTCATTGTGCATGTTAAACATTCAAGTGTTTTTGCAGTGTCTCACATAGTTGAATAAATGTGATCAATGTCTAATTTACATAAAGAAAATAACTGTATTCCTTCGCCTCATCTCCACATTTGGGAATTTTTAATTTCAGTGTTTTACTTATATTATATATATATATATATATATATATATATATATATATATATATATATATATATATATTGCAAATCTCATATAATATAGTGATGCCTGAAATTCACTTTTAGCATTGATTTTAGGGGTCTTTTGCGTAAAAGTGAATTCTAGCCTAACAGAAAGATTTCAATTAGTAAATAATTGTTAAATATTAGGACAGATTTTGATTTGACAATCATTGTACTCTTGGAACTAGTCAGTAAAACTGACATTTTCATTGTATTAAAACCGTCAAAGCATCATACGTCTGAGCTGATCATAACGGATGGTTTCTACTTAGTCTTAAAATGTTTTTGGAAAATGTAGGACATTCTGCAAAATATAATTTTTTTGTGTTCCAAAGAAGAAAAAGTGAAATGACATCAGGGCAAATAAATGATGACAGAATTTTAATTTTCTTCCTCGAATTGTTTCCAATGCTCTGAGACAGAAAGCGAGATTGTATTGTGGTGTGAGTGATATCTGAACAGCATTTCACGCTTCTGCTGGCCCAGACTTATCTGCGTCAGCTGTGTGCTGTTGTGGGCCAAAGGGTAATGACCCAGTTGAGCTGCTCTCACCCTTGATTGGTCCTTCCCGGAGTGAGACAGCCAGCCGAGAGAGAAAGTGAGGCATCTGTAAAAACCCTTCAATTGAGTTCCAAAAGATAGTTTGGGAGGAGCATGCTGATATAATTCCACCAATCACGACAAGGACATGTAAAATGCCTCCACACTCAATTTGACAATTCTTCTGACGTTCCTCCTCCGTCTCACCTCCTCCTTTAATTGTAATTCAGCCCAGGGGAGAAACTTTGAGTTGGATTTGAGTTTCATGCTCCATTGAGGACACAAATCCAAATGTTTGTTCCGTTTCATTGCTTATTCTGATTGAAATGTGAACATTTTATCGTTCTGTCTAAACATGTTCATTTGAACACTTTTAGAAACTTTTTCCCTTCCTCTCTGTCTTTGATTAAAGCTTAAATCTGGGGACACAGTAAGTAACATTAAATGAATAGTCGTTCACCAAAATGAACATTGACACACTTATGTCATTATAAACCTGTATGCATTATTTCATAATGCAATGGAATGTGATATGTAACTATTTTACATTTACAAGGACACTAAAGCTTAAAAAAAACATTAGGCTATAAAATATTTTAGGCATGATATTTATTTGCTATTTAGGCTTTAAAATCTCTTAGAACGGCAGATCAATAAAATGGTAGAATGAACGGACGGACATGAGTGAATCATTGAATCATTCACTCCGCTCTAAGATTCGATTCAGGCTGTTTGGAAATTTGGCGGTTTCTGTAAGTTTACTCGGAGTTGTTTTCATCGATGACACGGTGACGCTATGTAACTATAGTTGACTTAAATCTTTTTGAATAATACATTTCAAGATCTGCTTATTTTTTTGTGATTTGAAGTCGCTGTTTGTTTAGGTCGGACGCGCGTTTTCTCACGATTATTTCGTGATATCATTATTTACTGACTATCAATGCTGACTTGCCATGTTTCCAAACTCATTTACAATCACATGCTTTGAAGCCTACTACCTTAAAGCTGTTTGGTAGGATTAACAGCGGACTGTGTGTAACATACTATGATGTAAAATGAACACACCGAACAGCAGCCATGTTCAGTTGCACCTGAACGTTCTGTTATTATTATTATTATTATTATTATTATTATTATTATTATTATTATTATTATTATTATGACATCATGTTTTGAAAAACAGTTGTGTTGTAATCTTTACTCTGTTTTAGCCATGTTGCCATGGTAATGGACATTAACATTAACAAGGTAAGTGCAGTAAACAAAAAATTTATTACGATATAAAATCGCTATTTTTTCCTTGTACACAATAAAATCAGTGCATTTCTGATGTTGGTCTTCTATGTCTCTTTTTCTACTTTATACTTTATCTACATACCACTGTTTGACCCTTTACCGCGGTAAATGTGGGTTGTATAACAACATCCAATTAACAAGGCAGGTTCAGTAACCCAAATGTTTATTACAAAATAAAATCAAATTTTTTCATTCAAAAGCATAAAATCTGTGTATTTCTGAGACTTCTGTATTTTTTTCTACATTTCATCTACATGCCACTGTTTGAGTTTTTACCGTGGTAAAACTGGATGACAACAGTAAATTAACAAGGTATGTTGAATAACCCAAATGTTCAATGCACCACAAAGTCTGTGTATTTCTGATACTGGTCTTTTTTTCTCTGCTTCAATCTTTCCATTGACATGCCACCGTTTATGTCTTTACCGTGGTAAAAGTGGATGACAACATTAAATTAACAAGGTATGTTGAATTACCCTAATGTTCAATGCACTACAAAATCAATGTATTTCTGATACTGGTCTTTTTTGTCTGCTTGAATCTCTCCATCTACATGCCACTGTTTGAGTTTTTACCGTGGTAAAAGTGGATGACAACATTAAATTAACAAGGTATGTTGAATAACCCAATTGTTCAAGGCAATGTAAAATTTCAATGCATTTAATTTCAATGCACTACAAAATCAATGTATTTCTGATACAGGTCTTTTTTTGTCTGCTTGAATCTCTCCATCTACATGCCTCCATTTATGCCTTTACCGTGGTAAATATGGATGACAACCTTAAATTAAGAAGGTATGTTGAATAACACAAATGTTCAATGCAATGCAAAATCTCAATGCATTTAATTTCAATGCACCACAAAATCTGTGTATTTCTGATACTGGCCTTCTGTGTCTATTTCTATATTTCATTTAAATGCCTCTGTTTATGTCTTTACCAGGGTGAATGTGAGTAAGTTACTAACATTAACTGAACAAGGTAATTTCAGTAAAAAAAAAACCAAACATTCACTATAGTATAAACCAATAATTTTTCTAATTTGTATACACCATGTTCAGTTGCACCTGAACATTCTATTATTGTTACTATGACATCATGTTTTGGAACACAGTCATGTTGTAATCTTTACTCTGTTCTAGCCACGTTGCCATGGTAATGGACATTAACATTAACAAGGTAAGTGCAGTAAACAAAAAATGTATTACGATATAAAATCGCTATTTTTTTCGTTATATACCATAAAATCAGTGCATTTCTGATACTGGTCTTCTGTGTCTCTTTTTATACTTTATACTTTATCTACATACACTGTTTGAGACTTTACCGCAGTAAATGTGGGTTGTATAACAACATCCAACTAACAAGGCAGGTTCAGTAACACAAATGTTCATTACAAAATAAAATCAATTTTTTTTCATTCAAAAGCATAAAATCTGTGTATTTCTAAGACTTCTGTATTTTTTTTCTACATTTCATCCTCATGCCACTTTTGAGTTTTTACCGTGGTAAAAGTGGATGCCAACGTTGAATTAACAAGGTATGTTGAATAACCCAATTCTTTATTGCAATACAAAGTTTCAATGCATTTAATTTCAATGCACCACAAAATCTGTGTATTTCTGATACTGGTTTTCTGTGTCTCTTTTTATATTTCATCCTCATGCCACTGTTTATTTTTTTTTCCCGTGGTAAAAGTGGATGACAAAATTAAATTAACAAGGTATGTTGAATAACACAAATGTTCAATGCAATGCAAAGTCTCAATGCATTTGATTTCAATGCACCACAAAATCTGTGTATTTCTGATACTGGTCTTTTTTTCTCTGCTTCAATCTCTCCATCTACATGCCACTGTTTCAGTTTTTACCGTGGTAAAAGTGGATGACAACATTAAATTAACAAGGTATGTTGAATAACCCAATTGTTCAATGCAATGCAAAATTTCAATGCATTTAATTTCAATGCACTACAAAATCAATGTATTTCTGATACTGGTCTGTTTTTGTCTGCTTGAATCTCTCCATCTACATGCCACCGTTTATGCCTTTACCGTGGTAATTGTGGATGACAACAATAAATTAACAAGGTATGTTGAATAACCCAATTGTTCATTGCAATATAAAGTTTCAATGCATTTAATTTCAATGCACTACAAAATCTGTGTATATCTGATACTGGCCTTCTGTGTCTCTTTCTATATTTCATTTAAATGCCTCTGTTTATGTCTTTACCGTGGTAAATGTGAGTAAGTTACTAACATTAACTGAACAAGGTAATTTCAGTAAAAAAAAACCCAAACATTCACTATAGTATAAAACAATAATTTTTCTGATTTGTATACACCATGTTCAGTTGCACCTGAACATTCTATTATTGTTATTATGACATCATGTTTTGGAACACAGTTGTGTTGTAATCTTTACTCTGTTTTAGCCACGTTGCCATGGTAATGGACATTAACATTAACAAGGTAAGTGCAGTATACAAAAAATGAATTACGATATAAAATCGCTATTTTTTCGTTATATAACATAAAATGAGTGCATTTCTGATACTGGTCTTCTGTGTCTCTTTTTATACTTTATACTTTATCTACATACCACTGTTTGAGCCTTTACATGTAAATGTGGGTTGTATAACAACATCCAACTAACAAGGCAGGTTCAGTAACCCAAATGTTTATTACAAAATAAAATCAATTTTTTTATTCAAAAGCATAAAATCTGTGTATTTCTAAGATTTCTGTATTTTTTTCTACATTTCATCTACATGCCACTGTTTGATTTTTACCGTGGTAAAAGTGGATGACAACATTAAATTAACAAGGTATGTTGAATAACCCTAATGTTCAATGCAATGCAAAGTCTCAATGCATTTAATTTCAATGCACCACAAAATCTGTGTATTTAAGATACTGTTTTTTTTTTCTCTGCTTGAATCTCTCCATCCTCATGCCACCATTTATGTCTTTACCGTGGTAAATGTGGATGACAACATTAAATTAAGAAGGTATGTTGAATAACACAATTGTTCAAAGCAATGCAAAGTCTCAATGCATTTAATTTCAATGCACTACAAAATCAGTGTATTTCTGATACTGGTCTTCTGTGTCTTTGTTTATTTAAACGGGAGTTTTTATCGCCTTTAGCTGAAATGGAGTGATCAGCGTGGTCGCCAAAGCGATACTGATACCCTGTTCTCCGAACTACTAAGCGAATAAAATCAAATAAGGTCCACCACATCCACTCTCTTGTAAATGGACAGTGAAAAGGTTTGTCGGTCTGACATAGAGTGTCAGTAATGTACGACCACGTTAAACAGTCCATTTCTGGCTAAAGGCGATAAAAACACCCATCGACATGAACAAAGAAACGTCGTTCGGAGCGATCACCTGGCAAACAAACTAAAACTTCTAAAAGTTCTTTCACGCGAACAAAATTAAATAAAACCTTTCACACCTGTTTAGAAATCGTAAAAACTAAATAAATCAATAAAAAACACCCACTGACATGAATAAAGAAACACCGTTCGGAGTGATCACGTGTCAAACAAACTAAAAGTTAAAAAAAACCTAAAAACTACAACAAGTAAAATGAAATAAAAACCGGAATCAATTATTAAACAATGCAAACATAGACCAATTGAGTTCAACGAATCATTGATCCTGAAGACATGGATCAGCATGTTCAGGTCGTTTGATTAGGGTCAGAGCTGAAATTTACAGGAGAGTGGATGTGGTGGATCTTATTTGAGGATTCCTGACGCAGGAAAAGGCAAATACGGATTTTGTAGTCAGGCACCCCGAGAGGAAACAAATGGGGGCCTAATGTCGAAGGACTTAAAGCGGCCGTGCCTAGGATTTCTTTAAACGAATAAATAATTAGCTCTTCGGTTGATTCGTGAATTTCTTAAATCATTTGTTTATTTATTTATTTTTTCCCCGGTGCAGTTTGCATTCAAGCGGTTGGACTGACAAACAAGACTGGCAACCTCTCAAGTCGAAGAGAAGGGCCCGAGTTGCAAAGGAACGTGCAGCTCTAAAGAGGTCGCTGTAGAGAGAGAGAGAAGGTCTGTCTATCGCTCCCTGGAGGAGAAAGCAAGAATGACGACGTTGAGCTGTCCTCCGTCACAGCGGCGAAGCAGAAAGGCGGCACAGAGAAGGGCAAAGCAAAGCAGCAGCAAATGTAAAAGGGTAAAGGAGCGAGCCAAAACAGTCGGCCCCTGGAGAAGAGCGCTCGCTGACTGGTGAAGGAAAAGCAAAAGCTTACAGCACCTGGTATTCCCAGGCGGTCTCCCATCCAAGTACTAACCAGGCCCGCCCCTGCTTAGCTTCCGAGATCGGACGAGATCGGGCGTGCTCAGGGTGGTATGGCCGTAAGCGAAAGCGGCCCCCGAATGCGAGCTATTTAAAGAAGGCACCGGCAGCAGGCCAAAGACGCACACCAGCTTTTCCACTCCACTCTTTTCATGTCTTCTGCAACTCTTCGACATTGTCTGCCCGAGAAAAAGGCGCCCCACCGGCAAACTTGGCCGGAGCGCGGCGTTTACGCCGTCCCTCACCACGCCAAAACAACACGTCCATTTCCCCTTCTTTTTCACGCCTTCGTCCCTACATCAATTCCTTCCTTCCTTAATAAATCAACTCACATTAATTCAGTTGGAAGACAAACATCGCTGACGCTGCGAGCCACACTGAGTGCAAGTAAACGCAAGTCTATTTCTCAACGATATCAAATTAATCAGGCACCTTTATTTACATTTCAACCATATCCTGTCAAAGCACTCAACGCTATACAATTCGGAGCACAGAGTGTCAGTAATGTACAACCACCACGATGAACACTCCATTTCCAGCTAAAGGCGATCAAAACACCCATCGACATGAACAAAGAAACGTCGTTCGGAGCGATCACCTGGCAAACAAACTAAAACTTCTAAAAGTTCTTTCACACGAACAAAATTAAATAAAACCTTTGACACCTGTTTAGAAATCGTAAAAACTAAATAAATCAATAAAAACACCCACTGACATGAATAAAGAAACACCGCTCGGAGTGATCACGTGTCAAACAAACTAAAAGTAAAAAAACTAAAAACTACAACAAGTAAAATGAAATAAAACGGAATCAATTATTAAACAATGCAAACATAGACCAATTGAGTTCAACGAATCATTGATCCTGAAGACATGGATCAGCATGTTCAGGTCGTTTGATTAGGGTCAGAGCTGAAATTTACAGGAGAGTGGATGTGGTGGATCTTATTTGAGGATTCCTGACGCAGGAAAAGGCAAATACGGATTTTGTAGTCAGGCACCCCGAGAGGAAACAAATGGGGCCTAATGTCGAAGGACTTAAAGCGGCCGTGCCTAGGATTTCTTTAAGCGAATAAATAATTAGCTCTTCGGTTGATTCTTGAATTTCTTAAATCATTTGTTTATTTATTTATTTTTTCCCGGTGCAGTTTGCATTCAAGCGGTTGGACTGACAAACAAGACTGGCAACCTCTCAAGTCGAAGAGAAGGGCCCGAGTTGCAAAGGAACGTGCAGCTCTAAAGAGGTCGCTGAGAGAGAGAGAGAAGGTCTGTCTATCGCTCCCTGGAGGAGAAAGCAAGAATGACGACGTTGAGCTGTCCTCCGTCACAGCGACGAAGCAGAAAGGCGGCACAGAGAAGGGCAAAGCAAAGCAGCAGCAAATGTAAAAGGGTAAAGGAGCGAGCAAAACAGTCGGCCCCTGGAGAAGAGCGCCGCTGACTGGTGAAGGAAAAGCAAAGCTTACAGCACCTGGTATTCCCAGGCGGTCTCCCATCCAAGTACTAACCAGGCCCGCCCCTGCTTAGCTTCCGAGATCGGACGAGATCGGGCGTGCTCAGGGGTGGTATGGCCGTAAGCGAAAGCGCCGCGAATGCGAGCTATTTAAAGAAGGCACCGGCAGCAGGCCAAAGACGCACACCAGCTTTTCCACTCCGCTCTTTTCATGTCTTCTGCAACTCTTCGACATTGTCTGCCCGAGAAAAAGGCGCCCCACCGGCAAACTTGACGGAGCGCGGCGTTTCCGCCGTCCCTCACCACGCCAAAACAACACGTCCATTTCCCCTTCTTTTTCACGCCTTCGTCCCTACATCAATTCCTTCCTTCCTTAATAAATCAACTCACATTAATTCAGTTGGAAGACAAACATCGCTGACGCTGCGAGCCACACTGAGTGCAAGTAAACGCAAGTCTATTTCTCAACGATATCAAATTAATCAGGCACCTTTATTTACATTTCAACCACATCCTGTCAAAGCACTCAACGCTATACAATTCGGAGCACAGAGTGTCAGTAATGTACAACCACCACGATGAACACTCCATTTCCAGCTAAAGGCGATCAAAACACCCATCGACATGAACAAAGAAACGTCGTTCGGAGCGATCACCTGGCAAACAAACTAAAACTTCTAAAAGTTCTTTCACACGAACAAAATTAAATAAAACCTTTGACACCTGTTTAGAAATCGTAAAAACTAAATAAATCAATAAAAAACACCCACTGACATGAATAAAGAAACACCGTTCGGAGTGATCACGTGTCAAACAAACTAAAAGTTAAAAAAACCTAAAAACTACAACAAGTAAAATGAAATAAAAACGGAATCAATTATTAAACAATGCAAACATAGACCAATTGAGTTCAACGAATCATTGATCCTGAAGACATGGATCAGCATGTTCAGGTCGTTTGATTAGGGTCAGAGCTGAAATTTACAGGAGAGTGGATGTGGTGGATCTTATTTGAGGATTCCTGACGCAGGAAAAGGCAAATACGGATTTTGTAGTCAGGCACCCCGAGAGGAAACAAATGGGGGCCTAATGTCGAAGGACTTAAAGCGGCCGTGCCTAGGATTTCTTTAAACGAATAAATAATTAGCTCTTCGGTTGATTCTTGAATTTCTTAAATCATTTGTTTATTTATTTATTTTTTCCCCGGTGCAGTTTGCATTCAAGCGGTTGGACTGACAAACAAGACTGGCAACCTCTCAAGTCGAAGAGAAGGGCCCGAGTTGCAAAGGAACGTGCAGCTCTAAAGAGGTCGCTGTAGAGAGAGAGAGAAGGTCTGTCTATCGCTCCCTGGAGGAGAAAGCAAGAATGACGACGTTGAGCTGTCCTCCGTCACAGCGACGAAGCAGAAAGGCGGCACAGAGAAGGGCAAAGCAAAGCAGCAGCAAATGTAAAAGGGTAAAGGAGCGAGCCAAAACAGTCGGCCCCTGGAGAAGAGCGCCGCTGACTGGTGAAGGAAAAGCAAAGCTTACAGCACCTGGTGGTATTCCCAGGCGGTCTCCCATCCAAGTACTAACCAGGCCCGCCCCTGCTTAGCTTCCGAGATCGGACGAGATCGGGCGTGCTCAGGGTGGTATGGCCGTAAGCGAAAGCAGCCCGCGAATGCGAGCTATTTAAAGAAGGCACCGGCAGCAGGCCAAAGACGCACACCAGCTTTTCCACTCCACTCTTTTCATGTCTTCTGCAACTCTTCGACATTGTCTGCCCGAGAAAAAGGCGCCCCACCGGCAAACTTGGCCGGAGCGCGGCGTTTACGCCGCCCCTCACCACGCCAAAACAACACGTCCATTTCCCCTTCTTTTTCACGCCTTCGTCCCTACATCAATGCCTTCCTTCCTTAATAAATCAACTCACATTAATTCAGTTGGAAGACAAACATCGCTGACGCTGCGAGCCACACTGAGTGCAAGTAAACGCAAGTCTATTTCTCAACGATATCAAATTAATCAGGCACCTTTATTTACATTTCAACCATATCCTGTCAAAGCACTCAACGCTATACAATTCGGAGCACAGAGTGTCAGTAATGTACAACCACCACGATGAACACTCCATTTCCAGCTAAAGGCGATCAAAACACCCATCGACATGAACAAAGAAACGTCGTTCGGAGCGATCACCTGGCAAACAAACTAAAACTTCTAAAAGTTCTTTCACACGAACAAAATTAAATAAAACCTTTGACACCTGTTTAGAAATCGTAAAAACTAAATAAATCAATAAAAAACACCCACTGACATGAATAAAGAAACACCGCTCGGAGTGATCACGTGTCAAACAAACTAAAGTAAAAAAAAAAAAACTAAAAACTACAACAAGTAAAATGAAATAAAACGGAATCAATTATTAAACAATGCAAACATAGACCAATTGAGTTCAACGAATCGTTGATCCTGAAGACATGGATCAGCATGTTCAGGTCGTTTGATTAGGGTCAGAGCTGAAATTTACAGGAGAGTGGATGTGGTGGATCTTATTTGAGGATTCCTGACGCAGGAAAAGGCAAATACGGATTTTGTAGTCAGGCACCCCGAGAGGAAACAAATGGGGGCCTAATGTCGAAGGACTTAAAGCGGCGCGTGCCTAGGATTTCTTTAAACGAATAAATAATTAGCTCTTTGGTTGATTCTTGAATTTCTTAAATCATTTGTTTATTTATTTATTTTTTCCCGGTGCAGTTTGCATTCAAGCGGTTGGACTGACAAACAAGACTGGCAACCTCTCAAGTCGAAGAGAAGGGCCCGAGTTGCAAAAGGAACGTGCAGCTCTAAAGAGGTCGCTGAGAGAGAGAGAGAGAAGGTCTGTCTATCGCTCCCTGGAGGAGAAAGCAAGAATGACGACGTTGAGCTGTCCTCCGTCACAGCGACGAAGCAGAAAGGCGGCACAGAGAAGGGCAAAGCAAAGCAGCAGCAAATGTAAAAGGGTAAAGGAGCGAGCCAAAACAGTCGGGCCCTGGAGAAGAGCGCCGCTGACTGGTGAAGGAAAAGCAAAGCTTACAGCACCTGGTATTCCCAGGCAGTCTCCCAACCAAGTACTAACCAGGCCCGCCCCTGCTTAGCTTCCGAGATCGGACGAGATCGGGCGTGCTCAGGGTGGTATGGCCGTAAGCGAAAGCAGTCTGCGAATGCGAGCTATTTAAAGAAGGCACCGGAAGCAGGCCAAAGACGCACACCAGCTTTTCCACTCCACTCTTTTCATGTCTTCTGCAACTCTTCGACATTGTCTGCCCGAGAAAAAGGCGCCCCACCGGCAAACTTGGCCGGAGCGCGCGGCGTTTACGCCGCCCTCACCACGCCAAAACAACACGTCCATTTCCCCTTCTTTTTCACGCCTTCGTCCCTACATCAATTCCTTCCTTCCTTAATAAATCAACTCACATTAATTCAGTTGGAAGACAAACATCGCTGACGCTGCGAGCCACACTGAGTGCAAGTAAACGCAAGTCTATTTCTCAACGATATCAAATTAATCAGGCACCTTTATTTACATTTCAACCATATCCTGTCAAAGCACTCAACGCTATACAATTCGGAGCACAGAGTGTCAGTAATGTACAACCACCACGATGAACACTCCATTTCCAGCTAAAGGCGATCAAAACACCCATCGACATGAACAAAGAAACGTCGCTCGGAGCGATCACCTGGCAAACAAACTAAAACTTCTAAAAGTTCTTTTTCACACGAACAAAATTAAATAAAACCTTTGACACCTGTTTAGAAATCGTAAAAACTAAATAAATCAATAAAAACACCCACTGACATGAATAAAGAAACACCGCTCGGAGTGATCACGTGTCAAACAAACTAAAAGTAAAAAAAAACTAAAAACTACAACAAGTAAAATGAAATAAAACGGAATCAATTATTAAACAATGCAAACATAGACCAATTGAGTTCAACGAATCGTTGATCCTGAAGACATGGATCAGCATGTTCAGGTCGTTTGATTAGGGTCAGAGCTGAAATTTACAGGAGAGTGGATGTGGTGGATCTTATTTGAGGATTCCTGACGCAGGAAAAGGCAAATACGGATTTTGTAGTCAGGCACCCCGAGAGGAAACAAATGGGGGCCTAATGTCGAAGGACTTAAAGCGGCCGTGCCTAGGATTTCTTTAAACGAATAAATAATTAGCTCTTCGGTTGATTCTTGAATTTCTTAAATCATTTGTTTATTTATTTATTTTTCCCGGTGCAGTTTGCATTCAAGCGTTGGACTGACAAACAAGACTGGCAACCTCTCAAGTCGAAGAGAAGGGCCCGAGTTGCAAAGGAACGTGCAGCTCTAAAGAGGTCGCTGTAGAGAGAGAGAGAAGGTCTGTCTATCGCTCCCTGGAGGAGAAAGCAAGAATGACGACGTTGAGCTGTCCTCCTCCGTCACAGCGACGAAGCAGAAAGGCGGCACAGAGAAGGGCAAAGCAAAGCAGCAGCAAATGTAAAAGGGTAAAGGAGCGAGCCAAAACAGTCGACCCCTGGAGAAGAGCGGTTCGCTGACTGGTGAAGGAAAAGCAAAAGCTTACAGCACCTGGTATTCCCAGGCGGTCTCCCATCCAAGTACTAACCAGGCCCGCCCCTGCTTAGCTTCCGAGATCGGACGAGATCGGGCGTGCTCAGGGTGGTATGGCCGCAAGCGAAATCAGCCCGCGAATGCGAGCTATTTAAAGAAGGCACCGGCAGCAGGCCAAAGACGCACACCAGCTTTTCCACTCCACTCTTTTCATGTCTTCTGCAACTCTTCGACATTGTCTGCCCGAGAAAAAGGCGCCCCACCGGCAAACTTGGCCGGAGCGCGCGTTTACGCCGCCCTCACCACGCCAAAACAACACGTCCATTTCCCCTTCTTTTTCACGCCTTCGTCCCTACATCAATGCCTTCCTTCCTTAATAAATCAACTCACATTAATTCAGTTGGAAGACAAACATCGCTGACGCTGCCAGCCACACTGAGTGCAAGTAAACGCAAGTCTATTTCTCAACGATATCAAATTAATCAGGCACCTTTATTTACATTTCAACCATATCCTGTCAAAGCACTCAACGCTATACAATTCGGAGCACAGAGTGTCAGTAATGTACAACCACCACGATGAACACTCCATTTCCAGCTAAAGGCGATCAAAACACCCATCGACATGAACAAAGAAACGCTGCTCGAGCGATCACCTGGCAAACAAACTAAAACTTCTAAAAGTTCTTTCACACGAACAAAATTAAATAAAACCTTTGACACCTGTTTAGAAATCGTAAAAACTAAATAAATCAATAAAAACACCCACTGACATGAATAAAGAAACACCGTCGGAGTGATCACGTGTCAAACAAACTAAAAGTAAAAAAAAAAACTAAAAACTACAACAAGTAAAATGAAATAAAAACGGAATCAATTATTAAACAATGCAAACATAGACCAATTGAGTTCAACGAATCGTTGATCCTGAAGACATGGATCAGCATGTTCAGGTCGTTTGATTAGGGTCAGAGCTGAAATTTACAGGAGAGTGGATGTGGTGGATCTTATTTGAGGATTCCTGACGCAGGAAAAGGCAAATACGGATTTTGTAGTCAGGCACCCCGAGAGAGAGGAAACAAATGGGGGCCTAATGTCGAAGGACTTAAAGCGGCCGTGCCTAGGATTTCTTTTAAACGAATAAATAATTAGCTCTTCGGTTGATTCTTGAATTTCTTAAATCATTTGTTTATTTATTTATTTTTTCCCGGTGCAGTTTGCATTCAAGCGTTGGACTGACAAACAAGACTGGCAACCTCTCAAGTCGAAGAGAAGGGCCCGAGTTGCAAAGGAACGTGCAGCTCTAAAGAGGTCGCTGTAGAGAGAGAGAGAAGGTCTGTCTATCGCTCCCTGGAGGAGAAAGCAAGAATGACGACGTTGAGCTGTCCTCCGTCACAGCGACGAAGCAGAAAGACGGCACAGAGAAGGGCAAAGCAAAGCAGCAGCAAATGTAAAAGGGTAAAGGAGCGAGCCAAAACAGTCGGCCCTGGAGAAGAGCGCTCGCTGACTGGTGAAGGAAAAGCAAAAGCTTACAGCACCTGGTATTCCCAGGCGGTCTCCCATCCAAGTACTAACCAGGCCCGCCCCTGCTTAGCTTCCGAGATCGGACGAGATCGGGCGTGCTCAGGGTGGTATGGCCGTAAGCGAAAGCGGCCCCCGAATGCGAGCTATTTAAAGAAGGCACCGGCAGCAGGCCAAAGACGCACACCAGCTTTTCCACTCCACTCTTTTCATGTCTTCTGCAACTCTTCGACATTGTCTGCCCGAGAAAAAGGCGCCCCACCGGCAAACTTGGCCGGCGCGCGCGTTTACGCCGCCCTCACCACGCCAAAACAACACGTCCATTTCCCCTTCTTTTTCACGCCTTCGTCCCTACATCAATTCCTTCCTTCCTTACTAAATCAACTCACATTAATTCAGTTGGAAGACAAACATCGCTGACGCTGCGAGCCACACTGAGTGCAAGTAAACGCAAGTCTATTTCTCAACGATATCAAATTAATCAGGCACCTTTATTTACATTTCAACCATATCCTGTCAAAGCACTCAACGCTATACAATTCGGAGCACAGAGTGTCAGTAATGTACAACCACCACGATGAACACTCCATTTCCAGCTAAAGGCGATCAAAACACCCATCGACATGAACAAAGAAACGTCGCTCGAGCGATCACCTGGCAAACAAACTAAAACTTCTAAAAGTTCTTTCACACGAACAAAATTAAATAAAACCTTTGACACCTGTTTAGAAATCGTAAAAACTAAATAAATCAATAAAAACACCCACTGACATGAATAAAGAAACACCGCTCGAGTGATCACGTGTCAAACAAACTAAAAGTAAAAAAAAAAACTAAAAACTACAACAAGTAAAATGAAATAAAAACGGAATCAATTATTAAACAATGCAAACATAGACCAATTGAGTTCAACGAATCGTTGATCCTGAAGACATGGATCAGCATGTTCAGGTCGTTTGATTAGGGTCAGAGCTGAAATTTACAGGAGAGTGGATGTGGTGGATCTTATTTGAGGATTCCTGACGCAGGAAAAGGCAAATACGGATTTTGTAGTCAGGCACCCCGAGAGGAAACAAATGGGGGCCTAATGTCGGAAGGACTTAAAGCGCCGTGCGTGCCTAGGATTTCTTTAAACGAATAAATAATTAGCTCTTCGGTTGATTCTTGAATTTCTTAAATCATTTGTTTATTTATTTATTTTTTCCCGGTGCAGTTTGCATTCAAGCGTTGGACTGACAAACAAGACTGGCAACCTCTCAAGTCGAAGAGAAGGGCCCGAGTTGCAAAGGAACGTGCAGCTCTAAAGAGGTCGCAGTAGAGAGAGAGAGAAGGTCTGTCTATCGCTCCCTGGAGGAGAAAGCAAGAATGACGACGTTGAGCTGTCCTCCGTCACAGCGACGAAGCAGAAAGGCGGCACAGAGAAGGGCAAAGCAAAGCAGCAGCAAATGTAAAAGGGTAAAGAGAGCGAGCAAAACAGTCGGCCCCTGGAGAAGAGCGCTCGCTGACTGGTGAAGGAAAAGCAAAAGCTTACAGCACCTGGTATTCCCAGGCGGTCTCCCATCCAAGTACTAACCAGGCCCGCCCCTGCTTAGCTTCCGAGATCGGACGAGATCGGGCGTGCTCAGGGTGGTATGGCCAGCGAAAGCAGCCCGCGAATGCGAGCTATTTAAAGAAGGCACCGGCAGCAGGCCAAAGACGCACACCAGCTTTTCCACTCCACTCTTTTCATGTCTTCTGCAACTCTTCGACATTGTCTGCCCGAGAAAAAGGCGCCCCACCGGCAAACTTGGCCGGAGCGCGGCGTTTACGCCGCCCCTCACCACGCCAAAACAACACGTCCATTTCCCCTTCTTTTTCACGCCTTCGTCCCTACATCAATGCCTTCCTTCCTTAATAAATCAACTCACATTAATTCAGTTGAAGACAAACATCGCTGACGCTGCGAGCCACACTGAGTGCAAGTAAACGCAAGTCTATTTCTCAACGATATCAAATTAATCAGGCACCTTTATTTACATTTCAACCATATCCTGTCAAAGCACTCAACGCTATACAATTCGGAGCACAGAGTGTCAGTAATGTACAACCACCACGATGAACACTCCATTTCCAGCTAAAGGCGATCAAAACACCCATCGACATGAACAAAGAAACGTCGCTCGAGCGATCACCTGGCAAACAAACTAAAACTTCTAAAAGTTCTTTCACACGAACAAAATTAAATAAAACCTTTGACACCTGTTTAGAAATCGTAAAAACTAAATAAATCAATAAAAACACCCACTGACATGAATAAAGAAACACCGCTCGGAGTGATCACGTGTCAAACAAACTAAAAGTAAAAAAAAACTAAAAACTACAACAAGTAAAATGAAATAAAAACGGAATCAATTATTAAACAATGCAAACATAGACCAATTGAGTTCAACGAATCGTTGATCCTGAAGACATGGATCAGCATGTTCAGGTCGTTTGATTAGGGTCAGAGCTGAAATTTACAGGAGAGTGGATGTGGTGGATCTTATTTGAGGATTCCTGACGCAGGAAAAGGCAAATACGGATTTTGTAGTCAGGCACCCGAGAGGAAACAAATGGGGGCCTAATGTGTCGAAGGACTTAAAGCGGCCGTGCCTAGGATTTCTTTAAACGAATAAATAATTAGCTCTTCGGTTGATTCTTGAATTTCTTAAATCATTTGTTTATTTATTTATTTTTTCCCGGTGCAGTTTGCATTCAAGCGGTTGGACTGACAAACAAGACTGGCAACCTCTCAAGTCGAAGAGAAGGGCCCGAGTTGCAAAGGAACGTGCAGCTCTAAAGAGGTCGCTGTAGAGAGAGAGAAGGTCTGTCTATCGCTCCCTGGAGGAGAAAGCAAGAATGACGACGTTGAGCTGTCCTCCGTCACAGCGACGAAGCACTGGCGGCGGCACAGAGAAGGGCAAAGCAAAGCAGCAGCAAATGTAAAAGGGTAAAGGAGCGAGCCAAAACAGTCGGCCCCTGGAGAAGAGCGCCGCTGACTGGTGAAGGAAAAGCAAAAGCTTACAGCACCTGGTATTCCCAGGCGGTCTCCCATCCAAGTACTAACCAGGCCCGCCCCTGCTTAGCTTCCGAGATCGGACGAGATCGGGCGTGCTCAGGTGGTATGGCCGCAGCGAAAGCAGCCCGCGAATGCGAGCTATTTAAAGAAGGCACCGGCAGCAGGCCAAAGACGCACACCAGCTTTTCCACTCCACTCTTTTCATGTCTTCTGCAACTCTTCGACATTGTCTGCCCGAGAAAAAGGCGCCCCACCGGCAAACTTGCCGGGCGCGGCGTTTACGCCGCCCTCACCACGCCAAAACAACACGTCCATTTCCCTTCTTTTTCACGCCTTCGTCCCTACATCAATGCCTTCCTTCCTTAATAAATCAACTCACATTAATTCAGTTGGAAGACAAACATCGCTGACGCTGCGAGCCACACTGAGTGCAAGTAAACGCAAGTCTATTTCTCAACGATATCAAATTAATCAGGCACCTTTATTTACATTTCAACCATATCCTGTCAAAGCACTCAACGCTATACAATTCGGAGCACAGAGTGTCAGTAATGTACAACCACCACGATGAACACTCCATTTCCAGCTAAAGGCGATCAAAACACCCATCGACATGAACAAAGAAACGTCGCTCGAGCGATCACCTGGCAAACAAACTAAAACTTCTAAAAGTTCTTTCACACGAACAAAATTAAATAAAACCTTTGACACCTGTTTAGAAATCGTAAAAACTAAATAAATCAATAAAAACACCCACTGACATGAATAAAGAAACACCGCTCGAGTGATCACGTGTCAAACAAACTAAGTGCAAAAAAAAAAAAACTAAAAACTACAACAAGTAAAATGAAATAAAAACGGAATCAATTATTAAACAATGCAAACATAGACCAATTGAGTTCAACGAATCGTTGATCCTGAAGACATGGATCAGCATGTTCAGGTCGTTTGATTAGGGTCAGAGCTGAAATTTACAGGAGAGTGGATGTGGTGGATCTTATTTGAGGATTCCTGACGCAGGAAAAGGCAAATACGGATTTTGTAGTCAGGCACCCCGAGAGGAAACAAATGGGGGCCTAATGTCGAAGGACTTAAAGCGGCCGGAAAATCTAGGATTTCTTTAAACTTAATAAATAATTAGCTCTTCGGTTGATTCTTGAATTTCTTAAATCATTTGTTTATTTATTTATTTTTTCCCGGTGCAGTTTGCATTCAAGCGGTTGGACTGACAAACAAGACTGGCAACCTCTCAAGTCGAAGAGAAGGGCCCGAGTTGCAAAGGAACGTGCAGCTCTAAAGAGGTCGCTGTGAGAGAGAGAGAAGGTCTGTCTATCGCTCCCTGGAGGAGAAAGCAAGAATGACGACGTTGAGCTGTCCTCCGTCACAGCAAACGACTGAAGCAGAAAGGCGGCACAGAGAAGGGCAAAGCAAAGCAGCAGCAAATGTAAAAGGGTAAAGGAGCGAGCCAAAACAGTCGGCCCTGGAGAAGAGCGCCGCTGACTGGTGAAGGAAAAGCAAAGCTTACAGCACCTGGTATTCCCAGGCGGTCTCCCATCCAAGTACTAACCAGGCCCGCCCCTGCTTAGCTTCCGAGATCGGACGAGATCGGGCGTGCTCAGGGTGGTATGGCCTGGTCTGCGAAAGCAGCCCGCGAATGCGAGCTATTTAAAGAAGGCACCGGCAGCAGGCCAAAGACGCACACCAGCTTTTCCACTCCACTCTTTTCATGTCTTCTGCAACTCTTCGACATTGTCTGCCCGAGAAAAAGGCGCCCCACCGGCAAACTTGGCGGAGCGCGCGTTTACGCCGCCCCTCACCACGCCAAAACAACACGTCCATTTCCCTTCTTTTTCACGCCTTCGTCCCTACATCAATGCCTTCCTTCCTTAATAAATCAACTCACATTAATTCAGTTGGAAGACAAACATCGCTGACGCTGCGAGCCACACTGAGTGCAAGTAAACGCAAGTCTATTTCTCAACGATATCAAATTAATCAGGCACCTTTATTTACATTTCAACCATATCCTGTCAAAGCACTCAACGCTATACAATTCGGAGCACAGAGTGTCAGTAATGTACAACCACCACGATGAACACTCCATTTCCAGCTAAAGGCGATCAAAACACCCATCGACATGAACAAAGAAACGCTGCTCGAGCGATCACCTGGCAAACAAACTAAAACTTCTAAAAGTTCTTTCACACGAACAAAATTAAATAAAACCTTTGACACCTGTTTAGAAATCGTAAAAACTAAATAAATCAATAAAAACACCCACTGACATGAATAAAGAAACACCGCTCGAGTGATCACGTGTCAAACAAACTAAAAGTAAAAAAAAAAACTAAAAACTACAACAAGTAAAATGAAATAAAAACGGAATCAATTATTAAACAATGCAAACATAGACCAATTGAGTTCAACGAATCGTTGATCCTGAAGACATGGATCAGCATGTTCAGGTCGTTTGATTAGGGTCAGAGCTGAAATTTACAGGAGAGTGGATGTGGTGGATCTTATTTGAGGATTCCTGACGCAGGAAAAGGCAAATACGGATTTTGTAGTCAGGCACCCCGAGAGGAAACAAATGGGGGCCTAATGTCGAAGGACTTAAAGCGGCCGTGCCTAGGATTTCTTTAAACGAATAAATAATTAGCTCTTCGGTTGATTCTTGAATTTCTTAAATCATTTGTTTATTTATTTATTTTTTCCCCGGTGCAGTTTGCATTCAAGCGGTTGGACTGACAAACAAGACTGGCAACCTCTCAAGTCGAAGAGAAGGGCCCGAGTTGCAAAGGAACGTGCAGCTCTAAAGAGGTCGCTGTAGAGAGAGAGAGAAGGTCTGTCTATCGCTCCCTGGAGGAGAAAGCAAGAATGACGACGTTGAGCTGTCCTCCGTCACAGCGACGAAGCAGAAAGGCGGCACAGAGAAGGGCAAAGCAAAGCAGCAGCAAATGTAAAAGGGTAAGGAGCGAGCGAGCCAAAACAGTCGGCCCCTGGAGAAGAGCGCTCGCTGACTGGTGAAGGAAAAGCAAAAGCTTACAGCACCTGGTATTCCCAGGCGGTCTCCCATCCAAGTACTAACCAGGCCCGCCCCTGCTTAGCTTCCGAGATCGGACGAGATCGGGCGTGCTCAGGGTGGTATGGCCGTAAGCGAAAGCAGCCCGCGAATGCGAGCTATTTAAAGAAGGCACCGGCAGCAGGCCAAAGACGCACACCAGCTTTTCCACTCCACTCTTTTCATGTCTTCTGCAACTCTTCGACATTGTCTGCCCGAGAAAAAGGCGCCCCACCGGCAAACTTGGCCGGAGCGCGGCGTTTACGCCGCCCCTCACCACGCCAAAACAACACGTCCATTTCCCCTTCTTTTTCACGCCTTCGTCCCTACATCAATGCCTTCCTTCCTTAATAAATCAACTCACATTAATTCAGTTGGAAGACAAACATCGCTGACGCTGCGAGCCACACTGAGGCAAGTAAACGCAAGTCTATTTCTCAACGATATCAAATTAATCAGGCACCTTTATTTACATTTCAACCATATCCTGTCAAAGCACTCAACGCTATACAATTCTGGAGCACAGAGTGTCAGTAATGTACAACCACCACGATGAACACTCCATTTCCAGCTAAAGGCGATCAAAACACCCATCGACATGAACAAAGAAACGCCGCTCGAGCGATCACCTGGCAAACAAACTAAAACTTCTAAAAGTTCTTTCACACGAACAAAATTAAATAAAACCTTTGACACCTGTTTAGAAATCGTAAAAACTAAATAAATCAATAAAAAACACCCACTGACATGAATAAAGAAACACCGCTCGGAGTGATCACGTGTCAAACAAACTAAAAGTAAAAAAAACTAAAAACTACAACAAGTAAAATGAAATAAAAACGGAATCAATTATTAAACAATGCAAACATAGACCAATTGAGTTCAACGAATCGTTGATCCTGAAGACATGGATCAGCATGTTCAGGTCGTTTGATTAGGGTCAGAGCTGAAATTTACAGGAGAGTGGATGTGGTGGATCTTATTTGAGGATTCCTGACGCAGGAAAAGGCAAATACGGATTTTGTAGTCAGGCACCCCGAGAGGAAACAAATGGGGCCTAATGTCGGAAGGACTTAAAGCGGCCGTGCCTAGGATTTCTTTAAACGAATAAATAATTAGCTCTTCGGTTGATTCTTGAATTTCTTAAATCATTTGTTTATTTATTTATTTTTTCCCGGTGCAGTTTGCATTCAAGCCGTTGGACTGACAAACAAGACTGGCAACCTCTCAAGTCGAAGAGAAGGGCCCGAGTTGCAAAGGAACGTGCAGCTCTAAAGAGGTCGCTGTAGAGAGAGAGAAGGTCTGTCTATCGCTCCCTGGAGGAGAAAGCAAGAATGACGACGTTGAGCTGTCCTCCGTCACAGCGACGAAGCAGAAAGGCGGCACACAGAGAAGGGCAAAGCAAAGCAGCAGCAAATGTGTAAAAGGGTAAAGGAGCGAGCCAAAACAGTCGGCCCTGGAGAAGAGCGCCGCTGACTGGTGAAGGAAAAGCAAAGCTTACAGCACCTGGTATTCCCAGGCGGTCTCCCATCCAAGTACTAACCAGGCCCCGCCCCTGCTTAGCTTCCGAGATCGGACGAGATCGGGCGTGCTCAGGTGGTATGGCCGTAAGCGAAAGCAGCCCGCGAATGCGAGCTATTTAAAGAAGGCACCGGCAGCAGGCCAAAGACGCACACCAGCTTTTCCACTCCACTCTTTTCATGTCTTCTGCAACTCTTCGACATTGTCTGCCCGAGAAAAAGGCGCCCCACCGGCAAACTTGGCCGGAGCGCGGCGTTTACGCCGCCCTCACCACGCCAAAACAACACGTCCATTTCCCCTTCTTTTTCACGCCTTCGTCCCTACATCAATGCCTTCCTTCCTTAATAAATCAACTCACATTAATTCAGTTGGAAGACAAACATCGCTGACGCTGCGAGCCCACACTGAGAGTGCAAGTAAACGCAAGTCTATTTCTCAACGATATCAAATTAATCAGGCACCTTTATTTACATTTCAACCATATCCTGTCAAAGCACTCAACGCTATACATTCGGAGCACAGAGTGTCAGTAATGTACAACCACCACGATGAACACTCCATTTCCAGCTAAAGGCGATCAAAACACCCATCGACATGAACAAAGAAACGTCGCTCGAGCGATCACCTGGCAAACAAACTAAAACTTCTAAAAGTTCTTTCACACGAACAAAATTAAATAAAACCTTTGACACCTGTTTAGAAATCGTAAAAACTAAATAAATCAATAAAAACACCCACTGACATGAATAAAGAAACACCGCTCGGAGTGATCACGTGTCAAACAAACTAAAAGTAAAAAAACTAAAAACTACAACAAGTAAAATGAAATAAAAACGGAATCAATTATTAAACAATGCAAACATAGACCAATTGAGTTCAACGAATCGTTGATCCTGAAGACATGGATCAGCATGTTCAGGTCGTTTGATTAGGGTCAGAGCTGAAATTTACAGGAGAGTGGATGTGGTGGATCTTATTTGAGGATTCCTGACGCAGGAAAAGGCAAATACGGATTTTGTAGTCAGGCACCCCGAGAGGAAACAAATGGGGGCCTAATGTCGAAGGACTTAAAGCGGCCGTGCCTAGGATTTCTTTAAACGAATAAATAATTAGCTCTTCGGTTGATTCTTGAATTTCTTAAATCATTTGTTTATTTATTTATTTTTTCCCCGGTGCAGTTTGCATTCAAGCGGTTGGACTGACAAACAAGACTGGCAACCTCTCAAGTCGAAGAGAAGGGCCCGAGTTGCAAAGGAACGTGCAGCTCTAAAGAGGTCGCTGAAGAGAGAGAGAGAAGGTCTGTCTATCGCTCCCTGGAGGAGAAAGCAAGAATGACGACGTTGAGCTGTCCTCCGTCACAGCGACGAAGCAGAAAGGCGGCACAGAGAAGGGCAAAGCAAAGCAGCAGCAAATGTAAAAGGGTAAAGGAGCGAGCCAAAACAGTCGACCCCTGGAGAAGAGCGGTCGCTGACTGGTGAAGGAAAAGCAAAAGCTTACAGCACCTGGTATTCCCAGGCGGTCTCCCATCCAAGTACTAACCAGGCCCGCCCCTGCTTAGCTTCCGAGATCGGACGAGATCGGGCGTGCTCAGGGTGGTATGGCTGTAAGCGAAAGCAGCCCGCGAATGCGAGCTATTTAAAGAAGGCACCGGCAGCAGGCCAAAGACGCACACCAGCTTTTCCACTCCACTCTTTTCATGTCTTCTGCAACTCTTCGACATTGTCTGCCCGAGAAAAAGGCGCCCCACCGGCAAACTTGGCCGGAGCGCGGCGTTTACGCCGCCCCTCACCACGCCAAAACAACACGTCCATTTCCCCTTCTTTTTCACGCCTTCGTCCCTACATCAATGCCTTCCTTCCTTAATAAATCAACTCACATTAATTCAGTTGGAAGACAAACATCGCTGACGCTGCGAGCCACACTGAGTGCAAGTAAACGCAAGTCTATTTCTCAACGATATCAAATTAATCAGGCACCTTTATTTACATTTCAACCATATCCTGTCAAAGCACTCAACGCTATACAATTCGGAGCACAGAGTGTCAGTAATGTACAACCACCACGATGAACACTCCATTTCCAGCTAAAGGCGATCAAAACACCCATCGACATGAACAAAGAAACGTCGCTCGAGCGATCACCTGGCAAACAAACTAAAACTTCTAAAAGTTCTTTCACACGAACAAAATTAAATAAAACCTTTGACACCTGTTTAGAAATCGTAAAAACTAAATAAATCAATAAAAACACCCACTGACATGAATAAAGAAACACCGCTCGAGTGATCACGTGTCAAACAAACTAAAAGTAAAAAAAAACTAAAAACTACAACAAGTAAAATGAAATAAAACGGAATCAATTATTAAACAATGCAAACATAGACCAATTGAGTTCAACGAATCGTTGATCCTGAAGACATGGATCAGCATGTTCAGGTCGTTTGATTAGGGTCAGAGCTGAAATTTACAGGAGAGTGGATGTGGTGGATCTTATTTGAGGATTCCTGACGCAGGAAAAGGCAAATACGGATTTTGTAGTCAGGCACCCGAGAGGAAACAAATGGGGGCCTAATGTCGAAGGACTTAAAGCGGCCGTGAGGATTTCTTTAAACGAATAAATAATTAGCTCTTCGGTTGATTCTTGAATTTCTTAAATCATTTGTTTATTTATTTATTTTTTCCCGGTGCAGTTTGCATTCAACGTTGGACTGACAAACAAGACTGGCAACCTCTCAAGTCGAAGAGAAGGGCCCGAGTTGCAAAGGAACGTGCAGCTCTAAAGAGGTCGCTGTAGAGAGAGAGAGAAGGTCTGTCTATCGCTCCCTGGAGGAGAAAGCAAGAATGACGACGTTGAGCTGTCCTCCGTCACAGCGACGAAGCAGAAAGGCGGCACAGAGAAGGGCAAAGCAAAGCAGCAGCAAATGTAAAAGGGTAAAGGAGCGAGCCAAAACAGTCGGCCCCTGGAGAAGAGCGCTCGCTGACTGGTGAAGGAAAAGCAAAAGCTTACAGCACCTGGTATTCCCAGGCGGTCTCCCATCCAAGTACTAACCAGGCCCGCCCCTGCTTAGCTCCGAGATCGGACGAGATCGGGCAGCTCAGGTGGTATGGCCGTAAGCAAAAGCAGCCCGCGAATGCGAGCTATTTAAAGAAGGCACCGGCAGCAGGCCAAAGACGCACACCAGCTTTTCCACTCCACTCTTTTCATGTCTTCTGCAACTCTTCGACATTGTCTGCCCGAGAAAAAGGCGCCCCACCGGCAAACTTGGCCGGAGCGCGGCGTTTACGCGCCGCCCTCACCACGCCAAAACAACACGTCCATTTCCCCTTCTTTTTCACGCCTTCGTCCCTACATCAATGCCTTCCTTCCTTAATAAATCAACTCACATTAATTCAGTTGGAAGACAAAATCGCTGACGCTGCGAGCCACACTGAGTGCAAGTAAACGCAAGTCTATTTCTCAACGATATCAAATTAATCAGGCACCTTTATTTACATTTCAACCATATCCTGTCAAAGCACTCAACGCTATACAATTCGGAGCACAGAGTGTCAGTAATGTACAACCACCACGATGAACACTCCATTTCCAGCTAAAGGCGATCAAAACACCCATCGACATGAACAAAGAAACGCTCGCTCGAGCGATCACCTGGCAAACAAACTAAAACTTCTAAAAGTTCTTTCACACGAACAAAATTAAATAAAACCTTTGACACCTGTTTAGCAATCGTAAAAACTAAATAAATCAATAAAAAACACCCACTGACATGAATAAAGAAACACCGCTCGAGTGATCACGTGTCAAACAAACTAAAAGTAAAAAAAAACTAAAAACTACAACAAGTAAAATGAAATAAAAACGGAATCAATTATTAAACAATGCAAACATAGACCAATTGAGTTCAACGAATCGTTGATCCTGAAGACATGGATCAGCATGTTCAGGTCGTTTGATTAGGGTCAGAGCTGAAATTTACAGGAGAGTGGATGTGGTGGATCTTATTTGAGGATTCCTGACGCAGGAAAAGGCAAATACGGATTTTGTAGTCAGGCACCCCGAGAGGAAACAAATGGGGGCCTAATGTCGAAGGACTTAAAGCGGCCGAAAATCTAGGATTTCTTTAAACGAATAAATAATTAGCTCTTCGGTTGATTCTCTGAATTTCTTAAATCATTTGTTTATTTATTTATTTTTTCCCGGTGCAGTTTGCATTCAAGCGTTGGACTGACAAACAAGACTGGCAACCTCTCAAGTCGAAGAGAAGGGCCCGAGTTGCAAAGGAACGTGCAGCTCTAAAGAGGTCGCAAGAGAGAGAGAGAAGGTCTGTCTATCGCTCCCTGGAGGAGAAAGCAAGAATGACGACGTTGAGCTGTCCTCCGTCACAGCGACGAAGCAGAAAGAGGCGGCACAGAGAAGGGCAAAGCAAAGCAGCAGCAAATGTAAAAGGGTAAAGGAGCGAGCCAAAACAGTCGGCCCTGGAGAAGAGCGCCGCTGACTGGTGAAGGAAAAGCAAAGCTTACAGCACCTGGTATTCCCAGGCGGTCTCCCATCCAAGTACTAACCAGGCCCGCCCCTGCTTAGCTTCCGAGATCGGACGAGATCGGGCGTGCTCAGGAACGATCAAGCGAAAAAGCCCGCGAATGCGAGCTATTTAAAGAAGGCACCGGCAGCAGGCCAAAGACGCACACCAGCTTTTCCACTCCACTCTTTTCATGTCTTCTGCAACTCTTCGACATTGTCTGCCCGAGAAAAAGGCGCCCCACCGGCAAACTTGGCCGGAGCGCGGCGTTTACGCCGCCCTCACCACGCCAAAACAACACGTCCATTTCCCTTCTTTTTCACGCCTTCGTCCCTACATCAATGCCTTCCTTCCTTAATAAATCAACTCACATTAATTCAGTTGGAAGACAAACATCGCTGACGCTGCGAGCCACACTGAGTGCAAGTAAACGCAAGTCTATTTCTCAACGATATCAAATTAATCAGGCACCTTTATTTACATTTCAACCATATCCTGTCAAAGCACTCAACGCTATACAATTCGGAGCACAGAGTGTCAGTAATGTACAACCACCACGATGAACACTCCATTTCCAGCTAAAGGCGATCAAAACACCCATCGACATGAACAAAGAAACGCTGCTCGAGCGATCACCTGGCAAACAAACTAAAACTTCTAAAAGTTCTTTCACACGAACAAAATTAAATAAAACCTTTGACACCTGTTTAGCAATCGTAAAAACTAAATAAATCAATAAAAACACCCACTGACATGAATAAAGAAACACCGCTCGAGTGATCACGTGTCAAACAAACTAAAAGTAAAAAAAAACTAAAAACTACAACAAGTAAAATGAAATAAAAACGGAATCAATTATTAAACAATGCAAACATAGACCAATTGAGTTCAACGAATCGTTGATCCTGAAGACATGGATCAGCATGTTCAGGTCGTTTGATTAGGGTCAGAGCTGAAATTTACAGGAGAGTGGATGTGGTGGATCTTATTTGAGGATTCCTGACGAGGAAAAGGCAAATACGGATTTTGTAGTCAGGCACCCCGAGAGAAAACAAATGGGGCCTAATGTCGAAGGACTTAAAGCGGCCGTGTTTAGGATTTCTTTAAACGAATAAATAATTAGCTCTTCGGTTGATTCTTGAATTTCTTAAATCATTTGTTTATTTATTTATTTTTTCCCGGTGCAGTTTGCATTCAAGCGGTTGGACTGACAAACAAGACTGGCAACCTCTCAAGTCGAAGAGAAGGGCCCGAGTTGCAAAGGAACGTGCAGCTCTAAAGAGGTCGCTGTAGAGAGAGAGAAGGTCTGTCTATCGCTCCCTGGAGGAGAAAGCAAGAATGACGACGTTGAGCTGTCCTCCGTCACAGCGACGAAGCAGAAAGGCGGCACAGAGAAGGGCAAAGCAAAGCAGCAGCAAATGTAAAAGGGTAAAGGAGCGAGCAAAACAGTCGGCCCCTGGAGAAGAGCGCCGCTGACTGGTGAAGGAAAAGCAAAGCTTACAGCACCTGGTATTCCCAGGCGGTCTCCCATCCAAGTACTAACCAGGCCCGCCCCTGCTTAGCTTCCGAGATCGGACGAGATCGGGCGTGCTCAGGGTGGTATGGCCGTAAGCGAAAGCAGCCCGCGAATGCGAGCTATTTAAAGAAGGCACCGGCAGCAGGCCAAAGACGCACACCAGCTTTTCCACTCCACTCTTTTCATGTCTTCTGCAACTCTTCGACATTGTCTGCCCGAGAAAAAGGCGCCCCACCGGCAAACTTGGCCGGAGCGCGCGTTTACGCCGCCCTCACCACGCCAAAACAACACGTCCATTTCCCCTTCTTTTTCACGCCTTCGTCCCTACATCAATGCCTTCCTTCCTTAATAAATCAACTCACATTAATTCAGTTGAAGACAAACATCGCTGACGCTGCGAGCCACACTGAGTGCAAGTAAACGCAAGTCTATTTCTCAACGATATCAAATTAATCAGGCACCTTTATTTACATTTCAACCATATCCTGTCAAAGCACTCAACGCTATACAACTGGAGCACAGAGTGTCAGTAATGTACAACCACCACGATGAACACTCCATTTCCAGCTAAAGGCGATCAAAACACCCATCGACATGAACAAAGAAACGCCGCTCGAGCGATCACCTGGCAAACAAACTAAAACTTCTAAAAGTTCTTTCACACGAACAAAATTAAATAAAACCTTTGACACCTGTTTAGCAATCGTAAAAACTAAATAAATCAATAAAAAACACCCACTGACATGAATAAAGAAACACCGCTCGAGTGATCACGTGTCAAACAAACAAACTAAAAAAAAAAAACTAAAAACTACAACAAGTAAAATGAAATAAAACGGAATCAATTATTAAACAATGCAAACATAGACCAATTGAGTTCAACGAATCGTTGATCCTGAAGACATGGATCAGCATGTTCAGGTCGTTTGATTAGGGTCAGAGCTGAAATTTACAGGAGAGTGGATGTGGTGGATCTTATTTGAGGATTCCTGACGCAGGAAAAGGCAAATACGGATTTTGTAGTCAGGCACCCCGAGAGGAAACAAATGGGGGCCTAATGTCGAAGGACTTAAAGCGGCAGGAAAATAGGATTTCTTTAAACGAATAAATAATTAGCTCTTCGTTGATTCTTGAATTTCTTAAATCATTTGTTTATTTATTTACTGGATTACGTGCAGTTTGCATTCTCGGTTGGACTGACAAACCAGACTGGCAACCTCTCAGAGTCGAAGAGAATGGCCCAGTTGCAAAGGAACGTGGCTCTAAAAGGTCGCCAAGAGAGAGCCCAGGTCTGTCTATCGCTCCTGGAGGAGAAAGCAAGAATGACGACGTTGAGCTGTCCTCCGTCACAGCGACAAGCAGAAAGATGCGGCACAGAGAAGGGCAAAGCAAAGCAGCAGCAAATGTAAAAGGGTAAAGGAGCTAATTGAATCAGTATGCCCCTCCAGGTGCTGACTGGTGAAGGAAAAGCAAAAGCTTACAGCACCTGGTATTCCCAGGCGGTCTCCCATCCAAAACTAACCAAAATCACTGCTTAGCTTCCGAGATCGGACGAGATCTGGTCTGCTCAGGGTGGTATGGTGAACGAAGCTGCCCATTACCACTAGGGCAGCAGAGGCACTAGCAGTCTTCAAAACCAGCTCAAAACTCCACTCTTTTTTCTTCTGCAACTTGACATTGTCTGCCCGATAGCGCCCACCGGCTCTTGGCTTCTTCGCGGCGTTTACGCCGCCCCTATTGTTTAAAAAAAAAAAAAAAACAACACGTCCATTTCCCCTTTTTTCACGCCTTCGTCCCTACATCAATGCCTTCCTTCCTTAATAAATCAACTCACATTAATTCAGTTGGAAGACAAACATCGCTGACCTTTGCGAGCCACACTGAGCTTCTATATGCGCAAGTCTATTTCTCAACGATATCAAATTAATCAGGCACCTTTATTTACATTTCAACCATATCCTGTCAAAGCACTCAACGCTATACAATTCGGAGCACAGAGTGTCAGTAATGTACAACCACCACGATGAACACTCCATTTCCAGCTAAAGGCGATCAAAACACCCATCGACATGAACAAAGAAACGCTGCTCGAGCGATCACCTGGCAAACAAACTAAAACTTCTAAAAGTTCTTTCACACGAACAAAATTAAATAAAACCTTTGACACCTGTTTAGCAATCGTAAAAACTAAATAAATCAATAAAAACACCCACTGACATGAATAAAGAAACACCGCTCGAGTGATCACGTGTCAAACAAACTAAAAGTAAAAAAACTAAAAACTACAACAAGTAAAATGAAATAAAAACGGAATCAATTATTAAACAATGCAAACATAGACCAATTGAGTTCAACGAATCGTTGATCCTGAAGACATGGATCAGCATGTTCAGGTCGTTTGATTAGGGTCAGAGCTGAAATTTACAGGAGAGTGGATGTGGTGGATCTTATTTGAGGATTCCTGACGCAGGAAAAGGCAAATACGGATTTTGTAGTCAGGCACCCCGAGAGGAAACAAATGGGGGCCTAATGTCGAAGGACTTAAAGCGCCGTGTTTAGGATTTCTTTAAACGAATAAATAATTAGCTCTTCGGTTGATTCTTGAATTTCTTAAATCATTTGTTTATTTATTTATTTTTTCCCGGTGCAGTTTGTATTCAAGCGTTGGACTGACAAACAAGACTGGCAACCTCTCAAGTCGAAGAGAAGGGCCCGAGTTGCAAAGGAACGTGCAGCTCTAAAGAGGTCGCTGTAGAGAGAGAGAGAAGGTCTGTCTATCGCTCCCCTGGAGGAGAAAGCAAGAATGACGACGTTGAGCTGTCCTCCGTCACAGCGACGAAGCAGAAAGGCGGCACAGAGAAGGGCAAAGCAAAGCAGCAGCAAATGTAAAAGGGTAAAGGAGCGAGCCAAAACAGTCGGCCCCTGGAGAAGAGCGCCGCTGACTGGTGAAGGAAAAGCAAAAGCTTACAGCACCTGGTATTCCCAGGCGGTCTCCCATCCAAGTACTAACCAGGCCCGCCCCTGCTTAGCTTCCGAGATCGGACGAGATCGGGCGTGCTCAGGTGGTATGGCCACTAGCGAAAGCAGCCCGCGAATGCGAGCTATTTAAAGAAGGCACCGGCAGCAGGCCAAAGACGCACACCAGCTTTTCCACTCCACTCTTTTCATGTCTTCTGCAACTCTTCGACATTGTCTGCCCGAGAAAAAGGCGCCCCACCTGGCAAACTTGGCCGGAGCGCGGCGTTTACGCCGCCCTCACCACGCCAAAACAACACGTCCATTTCCCCTTCTTTTTCACGCCTTCGTCCCTACATCAATGCCTTCCTTCCTTAATAAATCAACTCACATTAATTCAGTTGGAAGACAAACATCGCTGACGCTGCGAGCCACACTGAGTGCAAGTAAACGCAAGTCTATTTCTCAACGATATCAAATTAATCAGGCACCTTTATTTACATTTCAACCATATCCTGTCAAAGCACTCAACGCTATACAATTCGGAGCACAGAGTGTCAGTAATGTACAACCACCACGATGAACACTCCATTTTCAGCTAAAGGCGATCAAAACACCCATCGACATGAACAAAGAAACGCTGCTCGGAGCGATCACCTGGCAAACAAACTAAAACTTCTAAAAGTTCTTTCACACGAACAAAATTAAATAAAACCTTTGACACCTGTTTAGCAATCAAAAACTAAATAAATCAATAAAAACACCCACTGACATGAATAAAGAAACACCGCTCGAGTGATCACGTGTCAAACAAACTAAAAGTAAAAAAAAACTAAAAACTACAACAAGTAAAATGAAATAAAAACGGAATCAATTATTAAACAATGCAAACATAGACCAATTGAGTTCAACGAATCGTTGATCCTGAAGACATGGATCAGCATGTTCAGGTCGTTTGATTAGGGTCAGAGCTGAAATTTACAGGAGAGTGGATGTGGTGGATCTTATTTGAGGATTCCTGACGCAGGAAAAGGCAAATACGGATTTTGTAGTCAGGCACCCCGAGAGGAAACAAATGGGGGCCTAATGTCGAAGGACTTAAAGCGCCGTGCAGGGATTTCTTTAAACGAATAAATAATTAGCTCTTCGTTGATTCTTGAATTTCTTAAATCATTTGTTTATTTATTTATTTTTTCCCCGGTGCAGTTTGCATTCAAGCGGTTGGACTGACAAACAAGACTGGCAACCTCTCAAGTCGAAGAGAAGGGCCCGAGTTGCAAAGGAATGCAGCTCTAAAGAGGTCGCTGTAGAGAGAGAGAGAAGGTCTGTCTATCGCTCCCTGGAGGAGAAAGCAAGAATGACGACGTTGAGCTGTCCTCCGTCACAGCGACGAAGCAGAAAGGCGGCACAGAGAAGGGCAAAGCAAAGCAGCAGCAAATGTAAAAGGGTAAAGGAGCGAGCCAAAACAGTCGGCCCTGGAGAAGAGCGCCGCTGACTGGTGAAGGAAAAGCAAAGCTTACAGCACCTGGTATTCCCAGGCGGTCTCCCATCCAAGTACTAACCAGGCCCGCCCCTGCTTAGCTTCCGAGATCGGACGAGATCGGGCGTGCTCAGGTGGTATGGTCTTCAAAAGCGAAAGCCTGCGAACGATGCGAGCTATTTAAAGAAGGCACCGGCAGCAGGCCAAAGACGCACACCAGCTTTTCCACTCCACTCTTTTCATGTCTTCTGCAACTCTTCGACATTGTCTGCCCGAGAAAAAGGCGCCCCACCGGCAAACTTGGCGAGCGCGGCGCTTACGCCGCCCTCACCACGCCAAAACAACACGTCCATTTCCCCTTCTTTTTCACGCCTTCGTCCCTACATCAATGCCTTCCTTCCTTAATAAATCAACTCACATTAATTCAGTTGGAAGACAAACATCGCTGACTTTGCGAGCCACACTGAGTGCAAGTAAACGCAAGTCTATTTCTCAACGATATCAAATTAATCAGGCACCTTTATTTACATTTCAACCATATCCTGTCAAAGCACTCAACGCTATACAATTCGGAGCACAGAGTGTCAGTAATGTACAACCACCACGATGAACACTCCATTTCCAGCTAAAGGCGATCAAAACACCCATCGACATGAACAAAGAAACGCTGCTCGGAGCGATCACCTGGCAAACAAACTAAAACTTCTAAAAGTTCTTTCACACGAACAAAATTAAATAAAACCTTTGACACCTGTTTAGAAATCGTAAAAACTAAATAAATCAATAAAAACACCCACTGACATGAATAAAGAAACACCGCTCGAGTGATCACGTGTCAAACAAACTAAAAGTAAAAAAACTAAAAACTACAACAAGTAAAATGAAATAAAACGGAATCAATTATTAAACAATGCAAACATAGACCAATTGAGTTCAACGAATCGTTGATCCTGAAGACATGGATCAGCATGTTCAGGTCGTTTGATTAGGTCAGAGCTGAAATTTACAGGAGAGTGGATGTGGTGGATCTTATTTGAGGATTCCTGACGCAGGAAAAGGCAAATACGGATTTTGTAGTCAGGCACCCCGAGAGGAAACAAATGGGGCCTAATGTCGAAGGACTTAAAGCGGCCGTGTTTAGGATTTCTTTAAACGAATAAATAATTAGCTCTTCGTTGATTCTTGAATTTCTTAAATCATTTGTTTATTTATTTATTTTTTCCCGGTGCAGTTTGCATTGGCCGTTGGACTGACAAACAAGACTGGCAACCTCTCAAGTGGAAGAGAAGGGCCCGAGTTGCAAAGGAACGTGCAGCTCTAAAGAGGTCGCTGAAGAGAGAGAGAGAAGGTCTGTCTATCGCTCCCTGGAGGAGAAAGCAAGAATGACGACGTTGAGCTGTCCTCCTCCGTCACAGCGACGGAAGCAGAAAGGCGGCACAGAGAAGGGCAAAGCAAAGCAGCAGCAAATGTAAAAGGGTAAAGGAGCGAGCCAAAACAGTCGGCCCCTGGAGAAGAGCGCCGCTGACTGGTGAAGGAAAAGCAAAAGCTTACAGCACCTGGTATTCCCAGGCGGTCTCCCATCCAAGTACTAACCAGGCCCGCCCCTGCTTAGCTTCCGAGATCGGACGAGATCGGGCGTGCTCAGGTGGTATGGCCGTAAAAAAAGCAACCCGCGAATGCGAGCTATTTAAAGAAGGCACTTGCAGCAGGCCAAAGACGCACACCAGCTTTTCCACTCCACTCTTTTCATGTCTTCTGCAACTCTTCGACATTGTCTGCCCGAGAAAAAGGCGCCCCACCGCAAACTTGGCCGGAGCGCGGCGTTTACGCCGCCCTCACCACGCCAAAACAACACGTCCATTTCCCCTTCTTTTTCACGCCTTCGTCCCTACATCAATGCCTTCCTTCCTTAATAAATCAACTCACATTAATTCAGTTGAAGACAAACATCGCTGACGCTGCGAGCCACACTGAGTGCAAGTAAACGCAAGTCTATTTCTCAACGATATCAAATTAATCAGGCACCTTTATTTACATTTCAACCATATCCTGTCAAAGCACTCAACGCTATACAATTCGGAGCACAGAGTGTCAGTAATGTACAACCACCACGATGAACACTCCATTTCCAGCTAAAGGCGATCAAAACACCCATCGACATGAACAAAGAAACGCCGCTCGAGCGATCACCTGGCAAACAAACTAAAACTTCTAAAAGTTCTTTCACACGAACAAAATTAAATAAAACCTTTGACACCTGTTTAGCAATCGAAAACTAAATAAATCAATAAAAACACCCACTGACATGAATAAAGAAACACCGCTCGAGTGATCACGTGTCAAACAAACTAAAAGTAAAAAAACTAAAAACTACAACAAGTAAAATGAAATAAAACGGAATCAATTATTAAACAATGCAAACATAGACCAATTGAGTTCAACGAATCGTTGATCCTGAAGACATGGATCAGCATGTTCAGGTCGTTTGATTAGGGTCAGAGCTGAAATTTACAGGAGAGTGGATGTGGTGGATCTTATTTGAGGATTCCTGACGCAGGAAAAGGCAAATACGGATTTTGTAGTCAGGCACCCCGAGAGGAAACAAATGGGGGCCTAATGTCGAAGGACTTAAAGCGGCCGTGTTTAGGATTTCTTTAAACGAATAAATAATTAGCTCTTCGTTGATTCTTGAATTTCTTAAATCATTTGTTTATTTATTTATTTTTTCCCGGTGCAGTTTGCATTCAAGCGTTGGACTGACAAACAAGACTGGCAACCTCTCAAGTCGAAGAGAATGAGTTGCAAAGGAACGTGCAGCTCTAAAGAGGTCGCTTCAGAGAGAGAGAGAAGGTCTGTCTATCGCTCCTGGAGGAGAAAGCAAGAATGACGACGTTGAGCTGTCCTCCGTCACAGCGACGAAGCAGAAAGGCGGCACAGAGAAGGGCAAAGCAAAGCAGCAGCAAATGTAAAAGGGTAAAGGAGCGAGCCAAAAGAGTCGGCCCCTGGAGAAGAGCGCTCGCTGACTGGTGAAGGAAAAGCAAAGCTTACAGCACCTGGTATTCCCAGGCGGTCTCCCATCCAAGTACTAACCAGGCCCGCCCCTGCTTAGCTTCCGAGATCGGACGAGATCGGGCGTGCTCAGGGTGGTATGGCCGTAAGCGAAAGCAGCCCGCGAATGCGAGCTATTTAAAGAAGGCACCGGCAGCAGGCCAAAGAACACACCAGCTTTTCCACTCCACTCTTTTCATGTCTTCTGCAACTCTTCGACATTGTCTGCCCGAGAAAAAGGCGCCCCACCGGCAACTTGGCTGGAGCGCGGCGTTTACGCCGCCCTCACCACGCCAAAACAACACGTCCATTTCCTTCTTTTTCACGCCTTCGTCCCTACATCAATGCCTTCTTCCTTCCTTAATAAATCAACTCACATTAATTCAGTTGAAGACAAACATCGCTGACGCTGCGAGCCACACTGAGTGCAAGTAAACGCAAGTCTATTTCTCAACGATATCAAATTAATCAGGCACCTTTATTTACATTTCAACCATATCCTGTCAAAGCACTCAACGCTATACAATTCGGAGCACAGAGTGTCAGTAATGTACAACCACCACGATGAACACTCCATTTCCAGCTAAAGGCGATCAAAACACCCATCGACATGAACAAAGAAACGCTGCTCGAGCGATCACCTGGCAAACAAACTAAAACTTCTAAAAGTTCTTTCACACGAACAAAATTAAATAAAACCTTTGACACCTGTTTAGCAATCGTAAAAACTAAATAAATCAATAAAAACACCCACTGACATGAATAAAGAAACACCGCTCGAGTGATCACGTGTCAAACAAACTAAAAGTAAAAAAAAACTAAAAACTACAACAAGTAAAATGAAATAAAACGGAATCAATTATTAAACAATGCAAACATAGACCAATTGAGTTCAACGAATCGTTGATCCTGAAGACATGGATCAGCATGTTCAGGTCGTTTGATTAGGGTCAGAGCTGAAATTTACAGGAGAGTGGATGTGGTGGATCTTATTTGAGGATTCCTGACGAGGAAAAGGCAAATACGGATTTTGTAGTCAGGCACCCCGAGAGGAAACAAATGGGGGCCTAATGTCGAAGGACTTAAAGCGGCCGTGTTTAGGATTTCTTTAAACATAATAAATAATTAGCTCTTCGTTGATTCTTGAATTTCTTAAATCATTTGTTTATTTATTTATTTTTTCCCGGTGCAGTTTGCATTCTGCGGTTGGACTGACAAACAAGACTGGCAACCTCTCAAGTCGAAGAGAAGGGCCCGAGTTGCAAAGGAACGTGCAGCTCTAAAGAGGTCGCTGAAGAGAGAGAGAAGGTCTGTCTATCGCTCCCTGGAGGAGAAAGCAAGAATGACGACGTTGAGCTGTCCTCCGTCACAGCGACGAAGCAGAAAGGCGGCACAGAGAAGGGCAAAGCAAAGCAGCAGCAAATGTAAAAGGGTAAAGGAGCGAGCCAAAAGAGTCGGCCCCTGGAGAAGAGCGCTCGCTGACTGGTGAAGGAAAAGCAAAGCTTACAGCACCTGGTATTCCCAGGCGGTCTCCCATCCAAGTACTAACCAGGCCCGCCCCTGCTTAGCTTCCGAGATCGGACGAGATCGGGCGTGCTCAGGGTGGTATGGCCGTAAGCGAAAGCAGCCCGCGAATGCGAGCTATTTAAAGAAGGCACCGGCAGCAGGCCAAAGACGCACACCAGCTTTTCCACTCCACTCTTTTCATGTCTTCTGCAACTCTTCGACATTGTCTGCCCGAGAAAAAGGCGCCCCACCGGCAAACTTCCTAGCGCGGCGTTTACGCCCCGCCCCTCACCACGCCAAAACAACACGTCCATTTCCCTTCTTTTTCACGCCTCGTCCCCTACATCAATGCCTTCCTTCCTTAATAAATCAACTCACTTTAATTCAGTTGGAAGACAAACATCGCTGACGCTGCGAGCCACACTGAGTGCAAGTAAACGCAAGTCTATTTCTCAACGATATCAAATTAATCAGGCACCTTTATTTACATTTCAACCATATCCTGTCAAAGCACTCAACGCTATACAATTCGGAGCACAGAGTGTCAGTAATGTACAACCACCACGATGAACACTCCATTTCCAGCTAAAGGCGATCAAAACACCCATCGACATGAACAAAGAAACGCTGCTCGAGCGATCACCTGGCAAACAAACTAAAACTTCTAAAAGTTCTTTCACACGAACAAAATTAAATAAAACCTTTGACACCTGTTTAGCAATCGTAAAAACTAAATAAATCAATAAAAACACCCACTGACATGAATAAAGAAACACCGCTCGAGTGATCACGTGTCAAACAAACTAAAAGTAAAAAAACTAAAAACTACAACAAGTAAAATGAAATAAAAACGGAATCAATTATTAAACAATGCAAACATAGACCAATTGAGTTCAACGAATCGTTGATCCTGAAGACATGGATCAGCATGTTCAGGTCGTTTGATTAGGTCAGAGCTGAAATTTACAGGAGAGTGGATGTGGTGGATCTTATTTGAGGATTCCTGACGAGGAAAAGGCAAATACGGATTTTGTAGTCAGGCACCCCGAGAGGAAACAAATGGGGGCCTAATGTCGAAGGACTTAAAGCGGCCGTGTTTCAGGATTTCTTTAAACGAATAAATAATTAGCTCTTCGGTTGATTCTGAATTTCTTAAATCATTTGTTTATTTATTTATTTTTTCCCGGTGCAGTTTGTATTCAAGCCGGTTGGACTGACAAACAAGACTGGCAACCTCTCAAGTCGAAGAGAAGGGCCCGAGTTGCAAAGGAACGTGCAGCTCTAAAGAGGTCGCTGTAGAGAGAGAGAGAAGGTCTGTCTATCGCTCCCTGGAGGAGAAAGCAAGAATGACGACGTTGAGCTGTCCTCCGTCACAGCGACGAAGCAGAAAGGCGGCACAGAGAAGGGCAAAGCAAAGCAGCAGCAAATGTAAAAGGGTAAAGGAGCGAGCCAAAAGAGTCTCCCTGGAGAAGAGCGCCGCTGACTGGTGAAGGAAAAGCAAAGCTTACAGCACCTGGTATTCCCAGGCGGTCTCCCATCCAAGTACTAACCAGGCCCGCCCCTGCTTAGCTTCCGAGATCGGACGAGATCGGGCGTGCTCAGGTGGTATGGCAGAGCGAAAGCAGCCCGCGAATGCGAGCTATTTAAAGAAGGCACCGGCAGCAGGCCAAAGACGCACACCAGCTTTTCCACTCCACTCTTTTCATGTCTTCTGCAACTCTTCGACATTGTCTGCCCGAGAAAAAGGCGCCCCACCGGCAAACTTGGCGGAGCGCGCGCGCTTACGCCGCCCTCACCACGCCAAAACAACACGTCCATTTCCCCTTCTTTTTCACGCCTTCGTCCCTACATCAATGCCTTCCTTCCTTAATAAATCAACTCACATTAATTCAGTTGAAGACAAACATCGCTGACGCTGCGAGCCACACTGAGTGCAAGTAAACGCAAGTCTATTTCTCAACGATATCAAATTAATCAGGCACCTTTATTTACATTTCAACCATATCCTGTCAAAGCACTCAACGCTATACAATTCGGAGCACAGAGTGTCAGTAATGTACAACCACCACGATGAACACTCCATTTCCAGCTAAAGGCGATCAAAACACCCATCGACATGAACAAAGAAACGCTGCTCGGAGCGATCACCTGGCAAACAAACTAAAACTTCTAAAAGTTCTTTCACACGAACAAAATTAAATAAAACCTTTGACACCTGTTTAGCAATCGTAAAACTAAATAAATCAATAAAAACACCCACTGACATGAATAAAGAAACACCGCTCGGAGTGATCACGTGTCAAACAAACTAAAAGTAAAAAAAACTAAAAACTACAACAAGTAAAATGAAATAAAAACGGAATCAATTATTAAACAATGCAAACATAGACCAATTGAGTTCAACGAATCGTTGATCCTGAAGACATGGATCAGCATGTTCAGGTCGTTTGATTAGGGTCAGAGCTGAAATTTACAGGAGAGTGGATGTGGTGGATCTTATTTGAGGATTCCTGACGCAGGAAAAGGCAAATACGGATTTTGTAGTCAGGCACCCCGAGAGGAAACAAATGGGGGCCTAATGTCAAGGACTTAAAGCGGCCGTGCCTAGGATTTCTTTAAACGAATAAATAATTAGCTCTTCGTTGATTCTTGAATTTCTTAAATCATTTGTTTATTTATTTATTTTTTCCCGTGCAGTTTGGTATTCAAGCTTGTTGGACTGACAAACAAGACTGGCAACCTCTCAAGTCGAAGAGAAGGGCCCGAGTTGCAAAGGAACGTGCAGCTCTAAAGAGGTCGCTGTAGAGAGAGAGAGAAGGTCTGTCTATCGCTCCCTGGAGGAGAAAGCAAGAATGACGACGTTGAGCTGTCCTCCGTCACAGCGACGAAGCAGAAAGGCGGCACAGAGAAGGGCAAAGCAAAGCAGCAGCAAATGTAAAAGGGTAAAGGAGCGAGCCAAAAGAGTCGGCCCCTGGAGAAGAGCTCGCTGACTGGTGAAGGAAAAGCAAAAGCTTACAGCACCTGGTATTCCCAGGCGGTCTCCCATCCAAGTACTAACCAGGCCCGCCCCTGCTTAGCTTCCGAGATCGGACGAGATCGGGCGTGCTCAGGTGGTATGGCCGTAATCGAAAGCAGCCCGCGAATGCGAGCTATTTAAAGAAGGCACCGGCAGCAGGCCAAAGACGCACACCAGCTTTTCCACTCCACTCTTTTCATGTCTTCTGCAACTCTTCGACATTGTCTGCCCGAGAAAAGGCGCCCCACCGGCAAACTTGGCCGGAGCGCGGCGTTTACTATCCCTCACCACGCCAAAACAACACGTCCATTTCCCCTTCTTTTTCACGCCTTCGTCCCTACATCAATTCCTTCCTTCCTTAATAAATCAACTCACATTAATTCAGTTGAAGACAAACATCGCTGACGCTGCGAGCCACACTGAGTGCAAGTAAACGCAAGTCTATTTCTCAACGATATCAAATTAATCAGGCACCTTTATTTACATTTCAACCATATCCTGTCAAAGCACTCAACGCTATACAATTCCGGAGCACAGAGTGTCAGTAATGTACAACCACCACGATGAACACTCCATTTCCAGCTAAAGGCGATCAAAACACCCATCGACATGAACAAAGAAACGCTGCTCGGAGCGATCACCTGGCAAACAAACTAAAACTTCTAAAAGTTCTTTCACACGAACAAAATTAAATAAAACCTTTGACACCTGTTTAGCAATCGTAAAAACTAAATAAATCAATAAAAACACCCACTGACATGAATAAAGAAACACCGCTCGGAGTGATCACGTGTCAAACAAACTAAAAGTAAAAAAACTAAAAACTACAACAAGTAAAATGAAATAAAACGGAATCAATTATTAAACAATGCAAACATAGACCAATTGAGTTCAATCTAATCGTTGATCCTGAAGACATGGATCAGCATGTTCAGGTCGTTTGATTAGGGTCAGAGCTGAAATTTACAGGAGAGTGGATGTGGTGGATCTTATTTGAGGATTCCTGACGCAGGAAAAGGCAAACACGGATTTTGTAGTCAGGCACCCCGAGAGGAAACAAATGGGGCCTAATGTCGAAGGACTTAAAGCGGCCGTGCCTAGGATTTCTTTAAACGAATAAATAATTAGCTCTTGGTTGATTCTTGAATTTCTTAAATCATTTGTTTATTTATTTATTTTTCCCGGTGCAGTTTGCATTCAAGCGGTTGGACTGACAAACAAGACTGGCAACCTCTCAAGTCGAAGAGAAGGCCCGAGTTGCAAAGGAACGTGCAGCTCTAAAGAGGTCGCTGTAGAGAGAGAGAGAAGGTCTGTCTATCGCCCCTGGAGGAGAAAGCAAGAATGACGACGTTGAGCTGTCCTCCGTCACAGCGACGAAGCAGAAAGGCGGCACAGAGAAGGCAAAGCAAAGCAGCAGCAAATGTAAAAGGGTAAAGGAGCGAGCCAAAGAGTCGGCCCCTGGAGAAGAGCGCTCGCTGACTGGTGAAGGAAAAGCAAAGCTTACAGCACCTGGTATTCCCAGGCGGTCTCCCATCCAAGTACTAACCAGGCCCGCCCCTGCTTAGCTTCCGAGATCGGACGAGATCGGGCGTGCTCAGGGTGGTATGGCGTAAGCGAAAGCAGCCCGCGAATGCGAGCTATTTAAAGAAGGCACCGGCAGCAGGCCAAAGACGCACACCAGCTTTTCCACTCCACTCTTTTCATGTCTTCTGCAACTCTTCGACATTGTCTGCCCGAGAAAAGGCGCGCCCACGGCAAACTTGGCGAGCGCGGCGTTTACGCTATCCCTCACCACGCTAAAACAACACGTCCATTTCCCCTTCTTTTTCACGCCTTCGTCCCTACATCAATGCCTTCCTTCCTTAATAAATCAACTCACTTTAATTCAGTTGGAAGACAAACATCGCTGACGCTGCGAGCCACACTGAGTGCAAGTAAACGCAAGTCTATTTTCAACGATATCAAATTAATCAGGCACCTTTATTTACATTTCAACCATATCCTGTCAAAGCACTCAACGCTATACAATTCGGAGCACAGAGTGTCAGTAATGTACAACCACCACGATGAACACTCCATTTCCAGCTAAAGGCGATCAAAACACCCATCGACATGAACAAAGAAACGCTGCTCGGAGCGATCACCTGGCAAACAAACTAAAACTTCTAAAAGTTCTTTCACACGAACAAAATTAAATAAAACCTTTGACACCTGTTTAGCAATCGTAAAAACTAAATAAATCAATAAAAAACACCCACTGACATGAATAAAGAAACACCGCTCGGAGTGATCACGTGTCAAACAAACTAAAAGTAAAAAAAACTAAAAACTACAACAAGTAAAATGAAATAAAACGGAATCAATTATTAAACAATGCAAACATAGACCAATTGAGTTCAACGAATCATTGATCCTGAAGACATGGATCAGCATGTTCAGGTCGTTTGATTAGGGTCAGAGCTGAAATTTACAGGAGAGTGGATGTGGTGGATCTTATTTGAGGATTCCTGACGCAGGAAAAGGCAAATACGGATTTTGTAGTCAGGCACCCCGAGAGGAAACAAATGGGGGCCTAATGTCGAAGGACTTAAAGCGGCCGTGCTCTAGGATTTCTTTAAACGAATAAATAATTAGCTCTTCGTTGATTCTTGAATTTCTTAAATCATTTGTTTATTTATTTATTTTTTCCCGGTGCAGTTTGCATTCAAGCTGGTTGGACTGACAAACAAGACTGGCAACCTCCAAGTCGAAGAGAAGGGCCCGAGTTGCAAAGGAACGTGCAGCTCTAAAGAGGTCGCTGTAGAGAGAGAGAAGGTCTGTCTATCGCTCCCTGGAGGAGAAAGCAAGAATGACGACGTTGAGCTGTCCTCCGTCACAGGACGAAGCAGAAAGGCGGCACAGAGAAGGGCAAAGCAAAGCAGCAGCAAATGTAAAAGGGTAAAGGAGCGAGCCAAAAGCCTCGGCCCCTGGAGAAGAGCGCCGCTGACTGGTGAAGGAAAAGCAAAAGCTTACAGCACCTGGTATTCCCAGGCGGTCTCCCATCCAAGTACTAACCAGGCCCGCCCCTGCTTAGCTTCCGAGATCGGACGAGATCGGGCGTGCTCAGGGTGGTATGGTCGTAAAAAGCAGCTCAAAATGCGAGCTATTTAAAGAAGGCACTGGCAGCAGGCCAAAGACGCACACCAGCTTTTCCACTCCACTCTTTTCATGTCTTCTGCAACTCTTCGACATTGTCTGCCCGAGAAAAAGGCGCCCCCACCGGCAAACTTGGCGGAGCGCGGCGCTTACGCCGCCCTCACCACGCCAAAACAACACGTCCATTTCCCCTTCTTTTCACGCCTTCGTCCCTACATCAATGCCTTCCTTCCTTAATAAATCAACTCACATTAATTCAGTTGAAGACAAACATCGCTGACGCTGCGAGCCACACTGAGTGCAAGTAAACGCAAGTCTATTTCTCAACGATATCAAATTAATCAGGCACCTTTATTTACATTTCAACCATATCCTGTCAAAGCACTCAACGCTATACAATTCGGAGCACAGAGTGTCAGTAATGTACAACCACCACGATGAACACTCCATTTCCAGCTAAAGGCGATCAAAACACCCATCGACATGAACAAAGAAACGTCGTTCGGAGCGATCACCTGGCAAACAAACTAAAACTTCTAAAAGTTCTTTCACACGAACAAAATTAAATAAAACCTTTGACACCTGTTTAGCAATCGTAAAAACTAAATAAATCAATAAAAAACACCCACTGACATGAATAAAGAAACACCGTTCGGAGTGATCACGTGTCAAACAAACTAAAAGTTAAAAAAAAACTAAAAACTACAACAAGTAAAATGAAATAAAAACGGAATCAATTATTAAACAATGCAAACATAGACCAATTGAGTTCAACGAATCGTTGATCCTGAAGACATGGATCAGCATGTTCAGGTCGTTTGATTAGGGTCAGAGCTGAAATTTACAGGAGAGTGGATGTGGTGGATCTTATTTGAGGATTCCTGACGCAGGAAAAGGCAAATACGGATTTTGTAGTCAGGCACCCCGAGAGGAAACAAATGGGGCCTAATGTCGAAGGACTTAAAGCGGCCGTGCCTAGGATTTCTTTAAACGAATAAATAATTAGCTCTTGGTTGATTCTTGAATTTCTTAAATCATTTGTTTATTTATTTATTTTTTCCCCGGTGCAGTTTGCATTCAAGCGGTTGGACTGACAAACAAGACTGGCAACCTCTCAAGTCGAAGAGAAGGGCCCGAGTTGCAAAGGAACGTGCAGCTCTAAAGAGGTCGCTGTAGAGAGAGAGAGAAGGTCTGTCTATCGCTCCCTGGAGGAGAAAGCAAGAATGACGACGTTGAGCTGTCCTCCGTCACAGCGACGAAGCAGAAAGGCGGCACAGAGAAGGGCAAAGCAAAGCAGCAGCAAATGTAAAAAGGGTAAAGGAGCGAGCCAAAACAGTCGGGCCCTGGAGAAGAGCGCTCGCTGACTGGTGAAGGAAAAGCAAAAGCTTACAGCACCTGGTATTCCCAGGCGGTCTCCCATCCAAGTACTAACCAGGCCCGCCCCTGCTTAGCTTCCGAGATCGGACGAGATCGGGCGTGCTCAGGGTGGTATGGCCGTAAGCGAAAGCAGCCCGCGAATGCGAGCTATTTAAAGAAGGCACCGGCAGCAGGCCAAAGACGCACACCAGCTTTTCCACTCCACTCTTTTCATGTCTTCTGCAACTCTTCGACATTGTCTGCCCGAGAAAAAGGCGCCCCACCGCAAACTTGGCCGGAGCGCGCGTTTTCGCCGCCCCTCACCACGCCAAAACAACACGCCCATTTCCCTTCTTTTTCACGCCTTCGTCCCTACATCAATGCCTTCCTTCCTTAATAAATCAACTCAACATTAATTCAGTTGGAAGACAAACATCGCTGACGCTGCGAGCCACACTGAGTGCAAGTAAACGCAAGTCTATTTCTCAACGATATCAAATTAATCAGGCACCTTTATTTACATTTCAACCATATCCTGTCAAAGCACTCAACGCTATACAATTCGGAGCACAGAGTGTCAGTAATGTACAACCACCACGATGAACACTCCATTTCAGCTAAAGGCGATCAAAACACCCATCGACATGAACAAAGAAACGCTGCTCGGAGCGATCACCTGGCAAACAAACTAAAATCTTCTAAAAGTTCTTTTCACACGAACAAAATTAAATAAAACCTTTGACACCTGTTTAGCAATCAATAAAAACTAAATAAATCAATAAAAACACCCACTGACATGAATAAAGAAACACCGCTCGGAGTGATCACGCGTCAAACAAACTAAAAGTAAAAAAACTAAAAACTACAACAAGTAAAATGAAATAAAAACGGAATCAATTATTAAACAATGCAAACATAGACCAATTGAGTTCAACGAATCGTTGATCCTGAAGACATGGATCAGCATGTTCAGGTCGCTTGATTAGGTCAGAGCTGAAATTTACAGGAGAGTGGATGTGGTGGATCTTATTTGAGGATTCCTGACGAGGAAAAGGCAAATACGGATTTTGTAGTCAGGCACCCGAGAGGAAACAAATGGGGGCCTAATGTCGAAGGACTAAAGCTGTCGTGCCTAGGATTTCTTTAAACGAATAAATAATTAGCTCTTCGGGTTGATTCTTGAATTTCTTAAATCATTTGTTTATTTATTTATTTTTTCCTCAGTGCAGTTTGCATCAGCGGGTTGGACTGACAAACAAGACTGGCAACCTCTCAAGTCGAAGAGAAGGCCCGAGTTGCAAAGGAACGTGCAGCTCTAAAGAGGTCGCTGAAGAGAGAGAGAGAGAAGGATCTGTCTATCACCTCCCTGGAGGAGAAAGCAAGAATGACGACGTTGAGCTGTCCTCCGTCACAGCGACGAAGCAGAAAGACGGTACAGAGAAGGGGCAAAGCAAAGCAGCAGCAAATGTAAAAAGTGGTAAAGGAGGAAAAGAACAGTCGGGCCCTGAGAAGAGCGCGGGATTGGGTGAAGGAAAAGCAAGCTATGCACCTGGTATTCAAAGTGTCTCCCATCCAAGTACTAACCAGGCCCACTC